>NW_028135020.1:0-115237 GCF_964662115.1 Mustela nivalis
ATCAGCCTGGATGTAGGTGATATTGTGTGTCAGACTGTGCATTTGCGTCCAGAGTGGCCTCCAATATTGGGCTGGGCTTAGGGGACTTGCAGGTTTCTCCTAATCTAGAGGGTTTGTTTAATAGTGACAATCACAGTTTCCTTTGGGAAGACAGGTACAATCCCGTGGTGTGGCTCCAGTTATCACAAACTGGAGGGCATGTGAGCCATGGTTTTGGGAGGGAAGTCTGAAAACACAAACTTGGGTTAGGGTTAGTGGCAAGGTTATCACAGGCCCAATGCATAGACATGGATGGCAGCTCTTCAGGAACTGTTAATCGGGTGACTCAAAGGCAGAATCACAGGCTTTTTTCTCTGTATTGTGTGCAGGATGGCCTCAGAATGCAGTTGTGGCCTCATGGGTCCATGGGAGATTTTTCCTCTCTAAGGATCCTGGTGGCTCCCAATAGTTGGTGGCTTTTTCGGGGAAGGGAAGAGTGCTGTTTTTCATGTTAGGGGTGCCCCAAAATATGGATTCCAGAGACGGACTCTGGGTTTGGTCCCCTGGAAAATCCCACCAAGTGTTAGGATTTGGGCCTAGTGGCTTACCAGGCCTGCATGCAGGATCCTGGAGGTGCAACTGAGAGGTCTTGTTTGAAATCATTCTCAGGCTGAGGGTCACAATACTTGCTTATGCCCAGGTGGCCCTCATGAGTGGGCGTGGTCACATTGGCCATGCAGCTGGCTCCCACTTTGAGGGTTGGAAAACCATCCCAACAGCCAGAATCCTGCCATGGGGAAAGAGGAGTTCTCTATAGTGCTTCAGGTTCCCCCATTAGCGGGGATTCCAGCAAAGGTCTGGGGACAGAGGCCTGAATACCAAGGATGGGTAAAGATGATGGACATGGGCCATGGCCAGTATCAAATCGTGGATATGGGCCCCGATCACTGGGTGGCTGACACTAGGTCTTGGCTCAGGCTCTGTCAGACACAGCACTAGTGCCCAGGGCAGCCTATAAATTGGGGTTCCCTCGAGTGCCGAGCAGATTGATCCTCATGTATGGTTTCTGGGCAGACTCACCAGGCCCTTCTTGTTTGTAAGGGGAAGGCAGAATGCTGTTTTGTGGCTCTAGAATTCACTATCAAGAGGGCTTGTGGACTAGGAGGCTGAGGATGGAATTGTAAACCTAAGCTATGGTTACATTCTGTATCAAGCGAAAGAAATTTCCAGTGTGCAATGTTTGAATCCAATATTCAGCACTTGAGTGAGGGTGGATGTCAGATATTTGCTCATGCTGGAGTTTGTGTCTATGATGACACAAAAATGGAGGGGTGGCGTCAAGAGGTTATGGAGGATTTCCCAATCTGGTGTTTTTGAGATGCTCCAAACAGCAAGGTTTCCTTCTACCAGACAGGGGCAGTCTGATTTGTTTCCTCCATGGTTCCCCATGTCGAAAGATCGGATAACATAGATCTCCCACATGGGTGACTGGAAAGCACACCTTCATTGACCATGACAGCGAAGGAACATGGCATCTGGTGGCTTTGAGGCGAAGAAATAAAGACTGGATTGGACATGGAACCTCATGAAGATGGGTCAAAATGTTGGTTTGTTACCAGGGAGATCTTAGAATGTGCTGGTGGTTAATGGGCCATGCAGGATTCATCTAGCCTGAGGATTTGACACAGGCCCAAGAGCCCGGATTGCTTCTGGGGGCAGGAGATATTCTGTTGTGGGGCTCAGCGGCCATATGTTGTATCATAAATTGGTAATCCAGAACAGGTCTCTGAGGACAGAAGCCTGAAAACCTAATAAAGGGTTTGAATGAGGCCCTAGGGGAATGTCATTCAATCTTCTGACTCAGGATCATTGACTCTGGTGTCTGACTGGATGCAGGTGATGAGGGTGTTTCAGACTGTGCATTTGTGTCCAGAGTGGCATCCAATACTAGGGTTGGCTCAGGTTCCTTGCAGGTTTCTCCTTATATGGGGTTTTTGGACAACTGTGATGGGCAGTTTCCTTGGGGATTGCAGGAACTGTCCTGTGGTGTGACTCCAGAGACCCCATCCTGGAGGACATGTGCGCCATGATTTTGAGAGAGAAGTCTGCAAACACAAACTTAGGTTAGGGTTAGTGGCAAGGTGATCATAGTCCCAATCCATAGACCAGGAGGGCAGCAAGTCTGGAACTGTAAATCACGTAACTCAAAGGTGGTAGCACAGGTAATTGTATCTGGATTTAATTTCCAGAATGGCCTTTATTGCAGGTGTTCTCTCAAGGGTCCATGGGAGATTTCTCCTCTCAAGGATCCTGGCGGTTCTCAATAGTTTGTTGGATTTCTCCGGGAAGGGATGAGTACTGTTTTCCAGCTTAGGCGCGCCCCAAAACAGGCATTCCAGAGATGAGCTCTGGGTCTAAGTGCTTGGAAAATCCCACCAAGGGTTAATATTTAGGCCTAGGGCCATACCAGGCCTGCAATGCGGGATCCTGGAGGTGCAACTGAGAGCGTTTGTTTGAAAGTATGGTCAAGCTGAGGGTCCCAATGCCTGCTTGTGCCCCGGAGGCCATCAGGATTGGGCGATGTCTACTCAGCCATGCAGCCAGTTCCCATTCCTAGGGTTGGACACCCATCCAAAAGCCAGGATTCCTGCCATGGCGAAGGATGAATTCTCTATTGTGCTTCAGGTCCCCCCATTGGTAGGGATTCCAGCTAAGATCTAGGGGACAGATGCCTGAATACCAAGGATGGGTAGTAATGACAGCCCTGGGCCATGGCCGGTCTCACATGGTTAATGTGGGCCCCACCCTCTGGGTTGCTGACACGAGGTAGGGGCTCAGGCTCTGTCAGACACAGCACTAGTGGCTAGGGCAAACTATAAATAGGGGTTCCCTCCTGGGCTGAGTATATTGATCTTCATGTGCAGTTTATGGGCAGACTCACCAGGTCCTTCTATCTATGAAGAAGGCAGAATGTTGCGTTGTGGCTCCAGAATTCCCTATCAAGAGATATGGCAGACCAGTAGGGTGAGGATGAAATTGTAGTCTGAAGCTAGGCTTAAATTCATTGCAAAGCGAAAGGCAGTTCCAGTGTGCAGCAGCTGATTCCAATATCAGCGCCTGAATATGGGCGGATGTCAGATGTTTGCTCAGGCTGGAGTTTGTGTCTATGATGACCAACAAATGGAGAAGTGGCGTCAAGAGGCCATGGAGGATTTCCCACCCTGGGGCTCAGGGGCCATAATTTGTATCATAAGTTGGTATTCCAGAAGAGGCCTCTGAGGACAGGTGCCTGAAAAGTTAATCCCTCTTCCAATGAGGTCCTAGGGCCATGTCAGGTTCAATTATCTGACTCAGGACCATTGATTTGGGTGTCTGCCTGGATGGAGGTGATCAGGGTGTTTCAGACTGTGCATTTGCATCCAGAGCAGCCTCCAATATTGGGATGTGCTCAGGAGCCTTCCGGGTTTCTCCTAATCAGGAGGGTTTGGGCAACTGTGATGGGCCCAGTTTCCTTGGGGATGGCAAGCACAGTCTTGTGGTGTGACTCTAGGGGCCCCATCCTGGAGGACATGTGAGCTATTGTTTTTAGAGAGAGATCTGCAAACACAAACTCGGGATAAGTTTAATGGAGAGGTGTTCACAGTCCCAATCTAAAGATCTGGAGGGCAGCACGTCAGGAACTGTAAATCAGGTGACTCGAAGCCAGTAGCACAGTCTCTTGTATCTGGATAGCATATCCACGCTGGCCTCGGAATACAGGTGTGGACTCATGGGACCATGGGAGATTCTTCTTCTCAAGGATCCTGGGGGATCCCATTAGTTTGGTGGCTTTCTCAGGGAAGTGAAGAGTGCTGTTTTCCATCTTAGGGGTGCCTCAAAACAGGGATTCCAGTGACGGGCTCTGGGTATGTGCACATGGAACATCCCACGATGTGTTAGGATTTGGGCTTAAGGGCATATCAGGCCTGCAATGCAGGATCCTGGAGGTGCAACTAAGAGCATTTTTTTGAAGGCTTGATCAAGCTGAGGGTTACAATGGCTACTTGTGCCCAGGGCAGCCCTCATGAGTGGGCATTGTCTCCTTGGCCATGCAGCTGGCTCCCACTTTGAGGTTTGGACACTCATATCAACAGCCAGGATTCCTACCATGGGGAAGGAGGAGTTCTCTATTGTGCTTTAGGTTACCCCATTGGTAGGGATTACATAAAAGGTTTGGGGACAGGTGCCTGAATACCAAGGATGGGTAGAGATGATGGATTTGGGCCCTGGCCAATCTCACATGCTGGATATGGGCTCATATCTCTGGGTGCCTGAAACTTGGTCTTGGCTCAGGCTCTGTCAGACACAGTACTAGTACTAGTACTAGTACTAGTACTAGTGCCCAGGACAGCCTATAAATCAAGGTTCCATCGAGTGCCAAGTAGATTGAACCTCATGTGGAGTTTCTGGGAAGATTCACCAGGCCCTATTTCTTTCTAGTGGGAATGGAGAATGTTGCCTTGTGGCTCCAAATTCCCTCTCTAGAGGGCTTGCAGACCAGGAGGCTGAGGATGGAATTCTAAACCCAAGCTATGGATAAATTCAGTGTCAAGTGAAACGCAGTTCTAGTGTGCAGTGGTGGAAAAGAAAATGCAGAATCTAAATAACGGCAGATTTCAGATGTTTTCTCATGCTGGAGTTTTTGTCTATGATGACTGACAAATGGAGGGGTTGTGTCAAGGGCCATGGAGGATTTCTCCTGCTGGTGCTTCTGAGATGCTCCAAACAGAGGGTTCCCTTCTACTGGTCAGTGGCAGTCTGGTTTGTTTGCTCCAGGGTCCCACATGTGGAAAGAATAAGTAGAAGAGCACTCCCACATGGATGCCTGGAAAGCACACCTCCACTGACCATATCAGGTGAGGAACATGGCAGGTTCATTCTGGTGGCTCTGGGGCGAATTACCAAGGACTTGAAGTGACATGGAATCTCATGAAGATGGATCACAATGCTGTTTGTTTGTTACCAGAGAGATCTTAGAATGTGCTGGGGGCTAAGGGGCTGTGCATAATTCATATACCCCGACCCTTGACACAAGTTGAAGAGCACGAATTCCATCTGGGGACAGGAGATATTCTATTGTGGGGTTCAGGGACCAATCTTCTGACTCAGGACCATTGACTTGGGTGTCTTCCTGGATGGAGGTGATCAGGGTGTTGCACACAGTGCATTTGTGTCCAGAGTGGCCTCCAATATTGGACGGGGCTCAGGGGACTTGCAGGTCTCTCCTAATCTGGAGGGTTTGGGCAACTGTGATGGACACAGTTTCATTGGGGATAGCAGGATCTTTCCTGTGGTGTGGCTACAGAGACCCATCATAGAGGGCATGTGAGCCATGGTTTTGGGAAAGAAGTCTGCAAACACAAACTTGGGGTAGGGTTAATGGCGAGGTGATCACAGGCCCAATGCGTAGGTCTGTAGGGCAGCTCGTCTGGAACTGTAAACCAGGTGATTCGAAGGTGGTAGCACAGTCTCTTGTATCTGGATTGTGTGTCCAGGATGGCCTCGGAATGAAGGTGTGGTCTTATGGAGCCCTGGGAGATTTTTCCTCTCTACGCATCCTGGCAGCTCCTAATAGTTTTCTCAGGGGAGGGAAGAGTGCTGTTTTCCATCATAGGGGTGCTTCAAAACAGAGATTCCAGAGACGGGCTCTGGTTATGTTGGCATGGAAAATCCCACGAAGTGTTAGGATTTGGTCCTAAGGGCATACCAGGCCTGCGATGCGGGACCCTGCAGAAACAACTGAGAGCATTTGTTTGAATGCATGCTAAGGTTGAGGGACACAATGCCTGCTTTGGCCCAGGCGGCCCTTATGATTGGGCGTTGTCTCATTGGCCATGCACCTGGTTCTAATTCTGAGGGTTGGGCACCCATAGCAACAGCCAGGCTTCCTGCCATGGGGAAGGAGGAGTTCTCAATTGTGCTTCAGGTTCCCCCACTGGTAGGGATTCCAGCAAAGGTCTGGGATAGTTGCCGGAATACCAAGGATGGGTAGAGATGACTGGGCCATGGCCAGTCCCACATGTTGGATAAGGGCCCCACACTCTGGGTGGCTGACACGAGGTTGGGGCTCAGGCTCTCTCAGACACAGCGCTAGTGGCCAGCGCAAAGTAAAAATCGGGGTTCCCTCGAGGGCCAAGTAGATTGATCTTCATGGGGAGTTTCTGGGCAGACTCACCAGGCCCTTCTTCTTTCTATGGGGAAGGCAGAATGTTGCGTTTTGTCTCCCTAATTCCCTCTCAAGAGGACTTGCAGTCCAGTAAGGTGAGGATGGAATTGTAAACCCAAACTATGCAAGAATACAGTGTCAAGTGAAAGGTATTTCCAGTGTGCGTGACTGATTCGAATATCCAGCACCTGAGTAAGAGCAGATGTCAGATGTTTGCTCATGCTGGAATTTGTGTCTATGATGACTAACAAATGGAGGGTTGGCATCAAGAGAATGTGGAGGACTTCCCAGGCTGGGGCTTGTGAGATGCTCCAAACAACCAAGGTTTCCTTAAACCAGACAGGAGCAGTCTTATTTGTTTGCTCTAGGGTTCCCTATGTGGAATTTTTGTGTAGCAGAGAACTACCTCTTGGATGCCTAGAAAGCACACGTCCATTGACCTTTGTACCTGAGGAACATGGCAGATTCGTTTCATGGCTCTTTGGCAAAGTACCAACACCTTGAGTTGGCATCAAGTCTCAGGAAGTTGGGTCACAATGCTGGTTTGTTACCAGGGAGATCATAGAAGGTGCTGGGGCTAATGGGTCATGCAGGATCCATCTACCCTGAAAGTTGGACATAGATCCAAGAGCACATTTTCCTTCTGGAGACAGGAGATGTACTGTTGTGGGAATCAGGGACCACATGTTGTATCATAACTTGGTATTCCAGAACAGAACTCTGAGAACAGATGTCTGAAAACCCAATCTAGGGTTCCAGTGAAGTCCTAGGGGCATGTCAGGTTCAATCATCTGACTCAGAACCATTGACTTGGCTTTCTGCCTCGATGGAGGTGCTCAGGGTGTTTCAGACTGCACGTTTGCATCCAGAGCAACCGCCAATATTGGGGTGGGTTCAGGGGCCTGGCAGGTTTCTCCTAATCTGGAGGGTTTGGACAACCTGATGGGCACAGTTTTCTTGGGGATGGCAGGAACTTTCCTGTGATGTTGCTTGAGGGACCACATCTTGGTGGGCATGTAAGCCATGGTTTTGGGAGAGAAGTCGGCAAACACAAACTGGGGTTAGGGTTAGTGTCGAGATGATCACAGGCCCAATGCATAGACATGGAGGGCAGCTGGTCAGGAAATGTAAATAGGATGACTCGAAGGCGGTAGCAAAGACTTTTCTCTCTGGATTGTGTGGACAGGATGGCCTCGGAATGCAGGTTTGTTTTCATGGGTCCATGGGAGATTTTTTCTCTCTAAGGATCCTGGCGGCTCCCAATAGTTTGGTGCCTTTCTCAGGGAAGGGAAGAGTGCTGTTTTCCATCTTAAGGGTGCCCCAAACAGGGATTCTGAGACGGACTCTGGGTCTGGACACCTGGAAAATCCCACCAAGGGTTAGGATTTGGGCCTAGGGGCATACCAGGCCTGCAATACTGGTACTGGAGGAGCAACTGAGAGTGTTTGTTTGAAAACATGCTCAGGCTGAGGATCACCATGCCTGCCTGTGCCCATGTCGGCCCTCAGGAGTGGGCATGGTCTCCTTGGCCATGCAGCTGGCTCCCACGCTGAGGGTTGGACAACCATCCCAACAGCCAATATTCCTGCCATGGGGAAGGAGGTGTTCTCTATTGTGTTTCAGGTTCGCCATTGGCAGGAATTCCAGCAAAGTTTGGGGGACAGATGACTGGATACCAAGGATGGGTACAGATGAAGGCCCAGGGCCATGGCCGATCTCTCATGCTAAATATGGGCCCTCACCTCTGGGTGGCTGACACGAGGTCGGGGCTTAGACTCTGTCAGACACAGCACTAGTGGTCAGGGAAATCTATTAATCAGGGTTGCCTCGTGGTCTGAGTAGATTGATCCTCATGTGCAGTTTCTGGGCAGACTCAACAGGTCCTTCTTCTTTCTTTGTGGAAGGCAGAATACTGCGTTGTGGCTCCAGAATTCCCTATCAAGAGATATTGTGGACCAGTGTGGTGAGGATAGAATAGTAATACAAAGCTATGGTTAAGTTCAGTGAAAAGCAAAAGGCAGTTCCAGTGTGCAGCTGCCGTTTCGAATATCCAGCACCTGAGTAAGGGTGGATGTCAGATGTTTGCTCACACTGGAGTTTGTGTCTGTGATTACCCACAAATGGAAGGGTGGCGTCAAGAGGCCATGGAGGATTTCCCATGCTGGGGCTTGTGAGATGCTCCAAATAGCAAAGTTTCTTTCTACCGGACAGGAGAAGTCTGGTTTGTTTTCTCTGGTTTCTCCATGTGGAAAGTTTTGTAGCAGAGAACCCCACAGGGATGCCTGGAAATCACCCCTCCATTGACCATTGCAGCTGAGGAACATGGCAGGTGCATTCTGGTGGCTCTGGGGCAATATATCGAGACCTTGAGTTGACATGGAGTCTCATGAAGATGGGGCACAATGATGGTTTGTTACCAGGAATATCATAGAATGTGCTGGTTGCTAAGGGGCCATTCAGGATCCAAATACCCTTAGGGTATGACACAATTCCAGGAGCATGGCTTCCTTTTTGGGGAGGACATATTCTGTTCTGTGGCTCAGGGACTATATATTTTATCATAAGTTGATATTCCAGAGCAGGCCTCTGACGACAGATACCTGTAAACCTAATCTAGTGTGCCAATGAAGTCCTCGGGGCATGTCAGGTTCAATCTTCTGACTCAGGAGCATTGACTTGGGTGTCTGCCTGTACGGAGGTGATCCGGGTGTCTCAGACTGTGCATTTGTGCCCAGAGCGGCCTCCATTATTTGGCTGCGCTCAGGGGCCTTGCAGGTTTCTCCTAATCTAAAGGTATCGGGCAAAAGTGATGGGCACAGTTTCCTTGAGGATCTCAGGCACAGTCTTGTGGTGTGGCTTCAGATGCCAGAACCTGGAGGTCATGTGAGCCATGGTTTTAGGAAGGAAGTCTGCAAACACAAACTCAGTTTAGGTTAATGGCAAGGTGATTGCAGGCCCAATGCATAGACCTGGAAGGCAGCTCGTCAGAAACTGTAAATCCGATGACTCAAAGGTGATAGCACATGATATGTATCTGGATTGTATGTCCAGGATGGCCTCGGAATGCAGGTGTGTTCTCATGGGTCTATGGCAGATTTTTCCACTCAAGGATCCTGGTGGCTACCAAGAGTTTGGTGACTATCTCGGGGAAGGGAAGAGTGCTGTTTTCCATCTTAAGGGTCCCCCAAAATAGGGATTCCAGAGATGGGCTCTGTGTCTGGGCCCCTGTAAAATCCCACCAGGGTTAGGATTTGGGCCTAGGTGTGTACTAGGCCTGCAATTCGGGGTCCCAGAGATGCAATTGAGAGCGTTTGGTTGAAAGCATGCTCAGGCTGAGGTCACAATGCCTGCTTGTGCCCGGGGAAGCCATCATGAGTGCACATGGTCTCCTTGGCCATGGAGCTGCCTTCCACTTTGAGGGTTGAGCAACTATCCCAACTGTCAGAATACCTTCCATGGGGAAGGAGGAGTTCTCTATTGTGCTTCAGGTTCCCCCAATGGCAAGGATTTCAGCAAAGGTGTGGGTACAGATGCCTGAATACCAAGAATAGAAGAGAAGACAGACTTGGGCCATAGCTGGTCTCACATGCTGGATATGGGCCCTGATCTCTCCGTGGCTGACACTAGGTCCTGGCTCCGGCTATGTCAGACACAGCACTAGTGCCCAGGACAGCCTATGAATCAGGGTTCCGTCTAGCACCGAGAAGATTGACCATCATATGGAGTTTCTGGGCAGACTCTCCAGGCCCTTTTTCTTTCTATGGGGAAGGCAGAATATTGTGTTGTAGCTCCAGAATTCCCTCACAATAGGGCTTGTGGACCAGTAGACTGAGGATGGAATTGTAAACCCAAGCTATGGCTTAATTCAGTCAAACTAAAGGCAGTTCCAGTGTGCAGCGATCGAATTGAAATCCAGCACCTGAGTAAGGGCGGATGTCAGATGTTTGCTCATGCTGGAGTTTGTGTCTATGATGACTGACAAATGGAGTGGTGGCTTCAAGAGGAAATGGAGGATTTCCCACGCTGGGGCTTGTGAGATGCTCCAAACAGAAGGTTTCCTTCTACCGGACAGGGACATTCTGTTTTTTTGTCTCAAGGGTCCCAGCCAATTGCAAAGTTTGTGTAGCAGAGCACCCCCGTATGGTTGACTGGAAACCACACCTCCACTGACCATTGCAGCTTAGGAACATGGCAAGTTCATTCTGGTGGCTCTGGGACGAAGTACTAAGGGCTTATTTTTACATGGAATGTCATGAACATGGGTAACAATGCTGTTTTGTTACCTGGGAATTCTTAGCCTGTCATCTGTACACATCCTTGGTATTAAGGCAACTTTCCACAGACCTTTCCTGTAACCCTGCCAATGGGGGAACCTGAAGCACAATAGAGAACTCCTCTTTCCATTGCAGGAAGCCTGGCTGTTGCAATGGGTGTCCAACCCTCAAAGTGGGATCCAGCTATATGGCCAATGAGACTACGCCCTCTCCTGAGGGCCCCCGTGGGCACAAAGAGGCATGATGACCCTCAGCCGGAGCATGCTTTCAAACAAGCCCTCTCTGTTACACCATTAGGATCCTGCATTGCAGGCCTGGAATGCCCCTAGGCCCAAATCCTAACACTTGGTGGGATATCCGGGCACCCAGACCCAGAGCCCGTCTCTGGAATCCCTGTTTTGGCATAAGCCTAAGTTGGAAAACAGCATTCTTCCCTGTTTTGGAGCACCCCTAAGATGGAAAAGAGCACTCTTTTCTTCTCTGAAAAACCACCAATCTATGGAGATCCACCAGGATCCTTAGAGAGGAAAAGTCTCCCATTGAACCATGAGACCACGTCTACATTCAGAGCCCATCCTGGACACACAATCCAGATAGAAAAGCCTGTGCTACCAGCTTTCAGTCACCCTAATTACAGTTCCTGACGTGATGCCTTCTAGGTCTATGCATTGGAACTGAGATCACCTTGCCACTATCCCTGACCCAAATTTGTGTTTGCAGACTTCCCTCCCAAAACCATGGCTCTCATATCCTCAAGGAGGTGGTCTCTGAAGCCTTACCACAGGACTGGGCCTGCCATCCCCAAGGAAACTGTGCCCATCACAGTTCCCCAAAGCCTCCAAGTTAGGAGAAACCTGCAAGGCCCCTGAGCCCACCCCAATATTGGAAGTGGCTCTGGATGCAAATGCACAGTCTGAAACACCCTGATCACCTACATCCAGTCAGACAACCATATCAATGGTCCTTAGTAAGAAAATTGAACCTGATGGGCACCAAGGACATCATTGGATCTCTAGATTAGGTTGCAAGCATCAATCCTCAGAGGCCTGTTCTTGAATACCAAGTCAGGATACAACATATGTACCCTGAGCCACAAAACAGAACATCTCCTCTCCCAAGATGGAAACTGTGCACATCGACCTGTGCCAAACCCTCAGCGTGGCCCATAGCCACCAATACATTCTAAGAACTCCCTTGTAACAAACCAGTTTTGGGACACATCTGTAAGAGATTCCAAGTCAACTCAAGGCCTTGGTACTTGGCACCAGAACCACCAAAACGAACCTGTCATGTTCCTCAGCTGCAATGGTCATTGGACGTGTGCTTTCCAGTCATCCATGCGGGAGGGCTCTGCTACGCAAACTTCCACTGGAGGGACCCTGGAGGAAAAAAAAAAACAGACTCCTCCTGTCCATTAGAAGGAAACCTTGGTGTTTGGAGCATCTCACAATCTTAAGCGTGGGTAATCCTCCATTGCCTCCTGAAGCCACCCCTCCATTAGTCGTCATCCTAGACACAAACTCAAGTGTGAGCAAATATCTGACATCTGCCCTTACTCAGGTGCTGGATATCTCGTATAAGCTGCTGCACATTGAAACTGACTTCCGCTTGGCACTCAATTTAAGCATAGCTGGTGTTTACAATTGCATTCTCACCCTATTTGTCCCCAAACCCTCTTGATAGGGAATTCTGGATCCATAAGGCAGCATTCTGCCTGCCCCACAGAAAGAAGTGCTTCGTGAGTCTCGCCAGAAACCCTACATGAGGATCAATTTACTCGGCCCTGGAGAGAACCCCAATATATAGACTTCTCTGGCCACTAGTGCTGTGTCTGACACAGCCTGAGCCCAGACCTCGTGTCAGCCACCCAGAGAGCGGGGCCCATATCCAGCATGTGAGAACGGCCATGGCCCAAATCTGTCATCTCTATGCATCCTTGGTATTCAGGCATCTGTCCCCAGACCTTTGCTGTAATCCCTGCCTATGGGGGAACATGAAGCACAATAGATATTTCCTCCTTCCCCATGGCTGGAAACCTGGCCATTGGAATGTGTGTCCATCCCTCAGTGTGGGAGCCAGAAAATGGACAATGGGACCACGCCCACTCCTGAGGGCCACCCTGGGCACAAACAGGCATTGTAATGCTCAGCCTGAGCATGCTTCCAAACAAGCCCTCTCAGTTGCACAACCAAGATCCTGCATTGCAGGCCTGGTCTGCCCATAAGCCCAAATCCCAACCCTTGGTGGTATTTTCCAGGCGCCTAGACCCAGAGCCCATCTCTGGAATCCCTGTTTTGGGGCACACCTAAGATCAAAAATAGCAGTCTTCCCATCTCAAAAAGTCATCAAAATATTGGGAGCCGCCAGTATCTTTAGAGGAAAAATCTCCCATGGACCCATGAGGCCACAGCTACATTCTGAGGTCACCCTAGACACACAATCCAGATATAAAAGCCTGTGCTTCCACCTTCGGGTCATTCCAGTTACTGTTCCTGACGAGTAGCCTTCCAGGTCTACACATTGCCCTGCGATAACCTAGCCACTAAACCTAACCCAAGTTTGTGTTTGCAGACTTCCCTCCCAGAACCATGGCTCACATGCCCTCCAGGGTGGAGTCTCTGGAGCCACACCACAGGACTGTGCTTGCCATCCCCATGGAAATTGTGCATGTCAGTTAACCAAACCCTCCAGAGTTGGTTGAAACATTCAAGGCCCCTGTGGCCACCCCAATATTGGAGGTTACTCTGGACATAAGTGCGCAGTCTGAAACTCCCTGATCACCTACATCCTGGCAGACACCCAAGTCAACTTTCCTAAGTCTGAAGATTGAACCTCTCATGCCCCTGGGACTCATTGGAACCCTAGATTAGGTTGTCGGGCAGAGGCCTGTTCTTGAATAGAAACTTATGATATGGCATGTGGTCCCTGAGCCACAAAACACTACATCTCCTGTCCCCAGAAGGTAACCGTGCTCTTCGACCTGTGTTAAACCCTCAGGGTAGGAGAATCTTGCAGGCACCTTAGCCACCAACACATTCTAAGATCTACCTGGTAAAAAAACCAGCATTGTAACCCATCTTCAAAAGATTCCATGTCAACTCAAGACCTTGGTGCTTCGCCCCAGAAGCACCGTAAAGAACCTGCATGTTCCTCAGCTGCATTGGTCAATGGAGGTGTGCTTTCCAGGCATCCATGTGGAAGGGCTCTGCTACCCATACTTTTCACATGGGGGGCCCTGCAGAAAACATACCAGACTCTAACTGTCCAGTAGAAAAAACAACCTTGCTGTTTGGAGCATCTCACATGCATCAGCCTCTTGATGCCACTCCTCCATTCGGTCATCAGAGACACAAACTCCAGTGTGCGTAAACATCTGAAATCCACCTTTACTCAGGTGCTGGATATTTCATTTGTTGGCCACGATAGATAAAAACTCTATCATGAGCAGACATCTGACCCTCGCCTGTACTCAGATGCTGGAGATCTCGAAAAAACCACTGCACATTGGAACGGCCATGTTCTCGGCACTGAGATTAAGCATAGATTGTGTTTTCTGCCTTCTGTTCTCACACTCCTCGCCTTCAAGTCCCCCATATTGGGAATTTGGGAGCCACAATGCCTTCTGCCTGCCCACCAGAAAAAAGAGGTGCCCTATGGGTCTGCGTGAAACTCCATATAAGGTTCCACCAGCACAGCCCTCTATAGCACCACAATATCATAGGCCACCTTGTGAACTAATGCTTTGTCTGACACAGCTCGAGCCCCGACCTCCTGGTAGCCACCTAGATAGCGGGACCCATATCTGGCAGGTGTGACCTGCCTTGACCTGAGTCCTTCATCTCAAACCAACCTGGTTATTCACGTACCAGTCCCAGAACATAGCTCAAATTACTGTGCATGGGGGAATCTGAAGCACAAAAGAGTACTCCTCCTTCCTCATAGAAGGAAAATTAAATGTTGATATGGTGGTCCAACCCTCATATTGGGATCCAGGTGCATGGAACAAGAGCCAATGCCCACTCAGGATGGGCATCTGGGCACAAACAGGCATTGTGACCCTTACCCTGAGACCCATTTCCAACAAGTCTCCATGGGAGCTGAACCAAAGCCCCACAGAGCCAGGCAGTCAAGCCTCTAGGCCCAAATACTAAGCCTTTGTAGGGTTATCCAGGCACAGGGACCTATAACCCATCTCTGGAATCCCTGTGTTGACGGAAACCCTGAAACAGTAAACCACGCTCTCTCCTTCCCAGTGAGACACCAAACTCTTGGGTGCTGGGCAGAATCCCCAGAGAGGTAGAATATTCCATGGACACATGAGGACACCCCACCATTCCAAGGCCATCCTAGACACAATCCAGACAGAAAAGCCTTTGCTCCTGCCTCCCAGCCACACGAATTTCAAATCCTGAGGAGCTGCCCTCAGCGTCTGCAGATCGGGGCTGCCATCACCTCCCTCCTAATTGATACACAATTTTGTGTCTGAAGACTTTGGTCCCAGAGCCCTTAACCACATTCCCTGCAGGATGGGGCTGACAGAACCACACTACATCACTGGGCCTGATCTCTGGATGAAATTCTGCCGTCTCAGTTGCACAAACCCTCCAGATTAGGAAAAGCCTGCAAGGCCCCTGAGCCCACCCCAATTTCATAGGCCACTCTGGAAAAAATGCACAGTCTGACACAGCCTGAGCATCTACCTCCAGGAAGACTCACAGGTCAAAGTCCCTAAGTCCGAAGGTTGAGGATGACATGCCCCTACAACCTCATAAGAACCCTAGCCTAGATATTCAGGCCTCTGTGCCCAGAGGCCTGGTCTTGAAATCCAACATATGATCCGACATGTGGTCCCTGAGCCATACAAGAGAACCCCTCCTGTCCCGAGAAGGGAACCTGGCTCCTGGGAACTGGGTCTAACCCTCAGGTAGGAAAATCCTGCATGGCCACAGACCCACAACCACATTCTTTTTTTTTATATAGATTTTATTTATTTATTTGACAGACAGAGATCACAAGTAGGCATAGAGGAAGGCAGAGAGAGAGAGAGGAAGAAGCAGGCTCCCTGATGAGCAGAGAGCCCGATGCGGGACTCAATCCCAGGACCCTGAGATCATGACCTGACCCGAAGGCAGCGGCTTAGCCCATTGAGCCACCCAGGCACCCTCACCACCACATTCTAAGGTCTCCCTGGACACAAAGCAGCATTGTGACTCATTAGACTGAGAACATCCGTCAACTTAGATCACTTGGAAATTTGAACAAAAACCAGCAGATCAAGCCTGCAATGTTCCTCAGCTGCAATGGTCATGCAAGGAAGACTTCCCAGGCCCCCATTCAGAGACCTCTGCTGTCGAATCTTTCTATATAGGGGACCCTGGAGCCTTGTAAGTGGACTTCCCCTGTCCCACAGTAGGACACCTTGCTGTTTGGAGCAGCTCACAAGGTCCTGCTTGGGAAAATCTCCAAGAATTCTTGAGGCCACCCCACAATTCGTTGACCATCATGGATGCAAACCCAGCGTGATCAGACATCTGACCCTCGCCCATACTCAGGTGCTGGAAATATCGAAACAACCACTGCACAATGGAATGGTCCTGTGGTCGGCACTGAGCTTATCCGTGGCTTGTGTATTCAGACTTCTGTCTTCACACTCCTCGCCTACAAGCCCTTCATATTGGGAATTCTGAAGCCACAGTGCAGCTTTCTGCCTGCCCACCAGAAAGAAGTGCCCTATGGGTCTTCGCAGAAACCCACATGAGGATCCTCCTGCACGGCCCTCAATGGCACCCCAATATAATAGACCGACCTCTGCATAAATTGTCTGTCTGACACCGCCTGATCCCCGACCTCCTGTCAGCCACCCAGATAGTGGGCCCCATATCCTCCAGGTGGGTCCAACCTTGGCCCGAGGCCATCATCTTGAAGCAACCTGGATATTCAGGTACCTGTCCCAGACTTAGCTCAAATTCCTGCCCATAGGGGACTCGGAAGCACAAAAGAGTGCTCCTCCTTCCCCATGGCCAGAAAACTGAATGTTGAGATGGCTGTACAACCCTGAGTGGGAACCAGGTGCATGGTCCATGAGACCATGCCTACACAGGATGGGCAGCTGGGCACAAATAGGCATTGTGAACCTCAGAATGAGACCCCTTTCCAAAGATCCCCCTTGGGATCTGGACCAGGAACCCAAATCGAAGCTTTGGTTAAGTTTTCCCAGTGTCTGGACCCAGAACCCATCTCTGGAATCCCTGTTTGGACAGGATCCCAGAGATGGAATACAGTCTTTTCCTCTTCCCCAGAAAGAAATCAAACTCTTGGGTGCCAAGCAGAATCACCAGAGTGGAAGAATATCCCATGGACACATGAGGTCACCCCTCCATTTAGTGGCCATCCTAGAAACAAAATCCAGAGAGAAAAGCCTGTGCTCCTCCCTCCCAGCCACCTGAATTTCAAATCCCGAGGAGCTTCCTTCAGGGTCTTCAGATTCGGACTGCCATCACCTCACTCCTATCTCTTATCCGAGGTTGTGTCTAAAGTCTTTGGTCCCAAAGTCCTGACACACATGACCTCCAGGATGGGGCCTCGAGAAACACATGACATCACTGGCCCTGTTCTCCTGAGGAAACCCTGCCCATCTCAGTTTCCCAAAATGTCCAGATTAGGAGAAAACTGCAAGGCCCCTGACTGCACCCCAATATCATAGGCCACTCTGGAAAAAGTGCACAGCCTGACACAGCCTCAGCACCTACCTCCAGGATGACATGCAGGCCAATGGCACTTAGTCCGAAGATTGAAACTTCCATGGCCCTAAAACCTCATCAGAACCCTAGCTTATGTTTTGAGGTCTCTCTCCCTAGAGGGCTGTTCTGGAAATTCAAGCATATGGTCCAACCTGTGGTCCGTGAGCCATACAAGAGCACACCTCCTGTCCCAAGAAGGAAACCTGGCTCCTGGGTACTGGGTCTAATCCTAAGGATAGAGAATCCTCAATGGTCAGAGAGCCGCCACCACATTCTAAGGTCTCCCTGGACACCAAGCAGCATTGGGACCTGTTAGACTGAGAACTTCCATCAATGCAAATCACTTGGAACTTGGAATCAGTGTCATTGGTTCAAGCTTACCCTGTTCCTCAGCTGCAATGGTAACACGAGATTGGCTTCCCAGGCCTCCATTCAGAGAGCATTGCTATCGAATCTTCCATATGGGGGACCCTGGAGCCCTGTAAGAAGACTTCTGCTGTCCCTTAGTAGGACACCTTGATGTTTGGAGCAGCTCACAAGCTCCAGCTTGGAAAAACCTCCAAGAATTCTTGAGTCCTCCCCACCATTTGTTGGCCATCATGGATACAAACTCCAGCGTGAGCAGACATCTTCCCCTCGCCCAGGTGCTGAAGATCTCGAAACAACTGCTGTACATTGGAATAGACATGTGCTCGGCACTGAGCGTAACCGTAGCTTATGTTTTCATACTTCTGTCCTCACACTCCTCGCCTGCAAACCCTCCAACTTGGATATTCTGGAGCCGTAATGCAGCCATCTGCCTGCTCACCAGATAGAAGAAGTGAAAAAAGGGTCTGTGCAAAAATCCCCCATGAGGATCCAGTTGCACAGCTCTCAAAAGCACCCCAATATCATAGGCCGAACTCTCCACGAATGTTCTGTCTGACACAGCTCGAGCCCGAGCTCCTGACAGCCACCCAGAAAGCAGGCCTCATTTTCTGCAGGTGGGTCCTGCCTTGGCCCGAGGACCTCATCTCAAAATGAACTGGGTATTCAGGCACCTGTCCCAGAACTTAGCTCAAATTCCTGCCCATGGGGGAACCTGAAGCATAAAAAAGTACACCTCCTTCCCCATGGCAGGAAAACTGAATGTTGAGATGGCAGTCCAACCCTCAGAGTGGGAGCCAAGTGCATAGCCCATGAGGTCACACCCACTCAGCATGGGCATCTGGGCAAAAACAGGCATTGTGACCCTCAGAATGAGACCCATTTCCAACAAGAACACTCGGGAGCTGTACCAGGAAAACATAGAGCAGGACCCTAGGCCCAAATCCTAAGCCTTGTTGCGGTGATCCAGGCTCCAGAACCCAGGACCCATCTCTGGAATGGCTGTTTGGACGGGATCCCTGACTCAGAAAACTGCGCTCCTCCCATCCCCCGGAAATACACCAAACTCTTGGGTGCCGAGCAGAATTCCCAGAGAGGTAGAATCTCACATGGACCCATGAGGCCACCCCTCCATTTCGTGGCCATCATAGACAAACAAGTCAGACAGAAAAGACTGTGCTCCTGCCTCACAGCCGTCCGAATTTCATATCTGGAGATGCTTCGCTCAGGGTCTGCAGATTGGGTCTGCCATCACCTCGAGCTTAACTCTTACCCGAGTTTGTGTCTGAAGACTTTGGACCCAGAGTCCTGACCCATATGCCCTCCAGGATGGGGCCTCCAGGAACACACAACGGCACTGGGCCAGCTCTCCCAAGGAATGTCAGCCTGTCTCAGTTTCCCAACCCACCAGATTAAGAGAAAATTGCAAGGCCCCTAATACCACCCCAATTCCATAGGAAGCTCCAGAAAAAATGCATAGTCTGACACAGCCTCAGAATATACCTCCAGGAAGACACCCAGGTCAATGGGAAGGGATGAAATGGCCTAACCCATGGCAGGTTCGATGTGCTGGGTGTGAAGCCAACTGTCTCAATGTCTCTCACAAGGTCTGGGCTCAGGCTATGTAAGACAGAGCATAGTGTTTAGGGTAGCCTATGCAATTGGGGTGTTGCCGAGGGCTGAGCAGGTTGATTTTCATTTGGGGTTTCTGAGCAATGCCATAGACAATGTTTTTCTTTGGGGGGCAGGCAGAGTGCTTCGTTCTGGAACCAGAATTCCGAATCATGAGGGCTTTTGGGCCAGGAGTGCTAGGGTAGAGTCTGAAAACAAAAGATAGGGTGAGGTTGGGAGCAGGCACACTCTGCAAAGGCTGAAAGGATATCTCATGCATCTGAAGTCAGGCTGAGGATCAGACGTTGGCTGAGGTTGGATTGTGCCCTTGATAGCACCTTCATGAAGCAGGTGCCTCATGAGGCCAACGAAATTTTCCCACGCTGAGTTTGGAGGTTGCCACAAACCACAAGGTTTCCTTCTGCAAGACAGTCAAGTCCTGTTGAGTGGCTCCAGTACATACCATACGGAAGGACTGAAGAGGAGGGTTCAAAGGATGGATCCCTGAACAGCATGCCTCGCATTCCCTTTGGCCATTAACGACAAGATATGTTTGATCTGTTGGCTCTGGGGCAAGCTAACCAGCGGGCTGAGTTGAAATGGCCTCTCCTGAGGATGCGTCATAATGTGTGTTTCTGTCCATGGAGACCTTGGAATGTGATGGTTGTACTGTGGCCCTGCGGAATTCTCCGACCAGAAGGGTTTGATACAGATCCAGTAAGAAAGCACTCCATGTGGAGACGAGAGAGGTTTGGTTTGGAGCCTCAGAAAAACCTAATATGCTGGTATACGAAACCAGTCCTCTGAGGACAGACACATGAAAACTAAAGCTAAGGTTCAAATTAGGGCCTAAGGTCCTGTCCATTTCAATCTTCTGTCTCTGGGGACACTGTCTGAGAGTCTAAGTGGTGATAATGGCTCAGCTGGTGTCAGAGTGCCCCTTTTAGTCCAGGGCAGCCTACACTATCAGGATGGCCTCAGGGGCCTTGGAACTTTTCCCTAACCTGTAGGGTTGTGGTCAATGGATTGGGCACACTTTCCTTGGAGAGGGCAGGCACAATCTTTCGCTGTGGCTCCAGATGCCCTAGCCTGGAGGGTTTGTGGGTCCAGGCTGTGGGCACAGAAGACTGAAAACACAAACTCAGCTTATGAGTGGCGCCGATGGTATGGCAGGCCGGATGTACAGATAGAGAGTGAGCTCCTTGGCTTGTGAATCAAGGGCGAGATTCCTTCAGGCTTTTGTCTCTGGATGCGTCCAGGATAGCCTTGGATTTTAGGGGGTGGCCTCAGTGACTGTGGACAAGTATCCCTCTCTGGGGATTTGTCCCAGCTAACAGGAGTTTGGGGTCATTTTGTGGGAAGGGTGGAGTCCTGTTGTCTGGCTCATGTGTCTCTCCAAGAAAGTAATTCCAGAGCAGAGCCCCAGGAACGGGGGGGAGACTGGAAAACTCAAACACTGGTGAGGATTGGGTGTATAGGGGCTTGGCACGCCCCATATGCGGGCTCTTGGTCAAGGCCCTGACAGGACTTTCTTTGATATTGGGCTCATGCTGAGGGTCACAGAGTGAATTTGTGCCCAAGGCAGCACTCAAGTTTGGGCGTGGTTTCAGAAGAAATGAAGGTTTCTCCCACCCTGAAGGTGAGACTCCATGCCAAGAGCAAGCCTTACAGCCATGGGGAAGAAGGAGTTCTGATTTGTGATTCAGATGCCCAACTGTGTGAGGAATTGATATAATATCTGGGTTTAGATATCTGAAAACCAAGGTTAGGAAGAGATAACGGCATAAGACCATGGGGTGTCAGAAGTGCTAGGTGTGTGGCCAGCTGTCTCCTTGCCTGTCTGGACGTCTGGCATCAGGCTGTGAAAGGCAGAGCATTAGTGCCCTGAGCAGCCTATCAAATCTGAGTGCCGTCGAGAGAAGAGCAGGTCGATCCTCATTTGGGTTTTATGGAGAGCCCCACAAGGAAACTTTTTCTACCGGTGGGCAGTCACTGGGCTGGCTTGTGGTTCTGCAATTCCTACTCTGGAGGGATTGTTTGCCAGGAGTGTGAGGAAGGAAGTCTGAAAACACAAGCTAGCGTGAGGTTTGGGACCGAGGGCACGGCAGGCCATTCTGCAGAGGCTGAATCAAGATCTCCTGCATTGCGGTCATGTCTACTATGAGACGTGCTTCAAGCTAGAGTTTTTGTCCATGATGGCCTCTCCCTGAAGGATATGGGGGGCTTCATGAGGCACGGCAGGTTTGCCGTTTTCTCCTACACTGAAGGTTTGACTCACGGCCAGCAGCAAGGTTTCTTGCCATGGGGAAGTAGGGGTTCTGACTTGTGCATCAGGTTCCCCCTGTGCAGGGATTGGAGATAAGGTCTAGGTTCCGATGACTGAAAACCCAGGTTGGGAATGGATGGTGGCCTAAGGCAGTGGCGGGTCCAATGTGCTGGGTGTGCAGCCAGCTGTGTTGGTGTCTGTTGGAAGGTCTGGGCTCAGGCTATTTGCGACAGAGCATCAGTGTTTAAGGTAGCCTATGCAATTGGGGTGTTGCCGAGGGCCAAGCAGTTTGATCCTTATTTGGGGTTTCTGGGCAGCACCATAGACAATGTTTTTCTCCTGGGAGGCAGGCAGAGTGCTTCAGTGTGGCCCCAGAATTCCCAGTAGGGAGGGTTTGTGGGCCAGGAGTGTGAGGACGGAAGTCTGAAAACACAAGCTAGGGTGAGGATTGGAGCCAAGGGCAGAGCAGGCCCAATCGGCAGAGGCTGAATCAAAATCTCCTGCATCTGAAGCCAGGCTGAGGATCAGACGTTGGCTGAAACTGGAGTATGTGTCCATGATGGCACCTTCATGAAGCGGGGGCCTCATGAGGCCAAGGAAGTTTTCCCACGCTGAGTTTGGAGGTTGCCCCAAACCACAAGGTTTCCTTCTGTGGGACATTCGAGTCCTGTTGCATGGCTCCAGGACATACCATACGGAAGGACTGGAGAGCAGGGTTCGAAGGATGGATCCCTGTACAGCATGCCTCGCATTCCCCTTGGCCATAAGAGACAAAATATGTTTGATCTGCTGCCTCTGGGACACGCTACGCAGGGGGCCGAGTTGAAATGGCCTCTCCTGAGGATGCGTCATAATGTGCGTTTGGGTCCATGGAGACCTTGGAATGTGCTGGTTGTTCAGTGGCCCTGCGGAACTCTCCTACCTGAAGGGTTTGATACATGCCCAGTAAGAAATCTCCCCATGTGGAGACGAGAGAGGTTTGGTTTGGTGTCTCAGAAAAGCCCCGTGTGCTGGTCTACGAAAACAGTCCTCTGAGGACGGACACATGGAAACCAATGCTAAGGTTCAAATTAGGGCCTGGGGGCCTGTCCATTTAAACCTTCTTTCTCTCAGGACACTGTCTGAGAGTCTAAGTGGAGATAGTTGCTCCGCTGGTGTCAGAGAGCCCCTCTTAGTCCAGGGTTGCCTCCACTATTGATGGCCTCAGGGGCTTGGAGCTTTTCCCTAACCTGTAGGGTTGTGGTCAATGGATTGGGCACACTTTCCTTAGACAGGGCAGGCAGAATCTTTCGCTGTGGCTCCAGAGGCCATCGCCTGGAGGTTGTGTGGGTCCAGGCTGTGGGCACAGAAGTCTGAAAACACAAACTCAGCTTATGAGTCTCGCCTAGGGTATGGCAGGCCAGATGTACAGCCCGAGAGGGATCTCCTGGGCCTCTGCAACAAGGGCGAGTGGAAGGCATTCCTTCAGGCTTTTGTCTCTGGATGTTGTGTCCGGGATAGCAGTGGATAAGAGGGGTGGCCTTAGGCACTGTGGACGGGTATCCCTCTCTTGGGATTTGTCCCAGCTCCCAAGAGTTTGGGGTCATTTTGTGGGAAGGGTGGAGTCGTGTTGTCTGGCTCATGGGTCTCTCCAAGAAAGGGATTCCAGAGCACAGCCCAGGTACAGGTGGGGCGACTGGAAAACTCAAACACTGGTGAGGATTGGGTGCATAGGGGCTTGGCAAGCCCCATATGCGGGCTCTTGGCCCAGGTTCTGACAGGCCTTTCTTTGACATGGGGCTCATGCTGAGGGTCACAGTGTGAATTTGTGCCCAAGCAGCACTCAAGTTTGGGCGTGGCATCAGGGGCCATGAAGGTTTCTCCCACCCTGAAGGTGTGACTCCATGCCAAGAGCAAGCTTGACAGCCATGGGGAAGGAGGAGTTCTGTTTTGTGCTTGCTATACCCAGCTGTGTGGAGAATTGATATAATGTCTAGGTTCAGATATCTGAAAACCAAGGTTAGGAAGAGGTGACGGCATAAGACCATGGCGTGTCCGAATTGCTAGGTGTGCGGCCAGCTGTCTCCTTGTCTCTCTGGACGTCTGGCTTCAGGCTGTGTCAGACAGAGCATGAGTTCCCAGAGCAGCATATCCAGTTCGGGGTCCGTCGAGGCCCGAGCAGGTTGATCCTCATCTGGGTTTTCTGGAGAGCCCCACAGGGAAACGTTTTTCTTCCGTTGGGCAGACACTGGGCTGGGTTTTGGTTCTGGAGTTCCTGGTCCAGAGGGCTTGTTTGCCAGGAGTGTGAGGAAGGAAGTCTGAAAACACAAGCTAGCGTGAGGTTTGGGACCGAGGGCACGGCAGGCCCACTCTGCAGAGGATGAATCGAGATCTCCTGCACTGAGGTCATGTCAACTATGAGACGTGCCTCAGGCTAGAGTTTTTGTCCAGCATGGCCTCTTCCTGAAGGGTGAGGGCTTCATTAGGCTAAGGAGGTTTGCCTACGATGGGATTTGTGAAATACTCCAAACCTCAAGGTTTCCTTCTACACGACAGTCGAGTCCTATTGGATGGTTCCAGGAGGCCCCATACGGAAAGACTCGAGAGCAGGTGTCTAAGCATGGATGCCTGGGAACACCACCTCATATTCCCACTCTTTAGTAAGGACAAGGCAGGCTCAATCTGCAGGCTCCTGGGTGAGCTACCCAGAGGGGAGAGTTGAAATGGACTCTCCTGAAGATGAGTCCTACTGTGGCTTGGTGGCCTGGGAGACCTTGGAATGTGGAGGTGGCTCAGGGACTCTGCAGGGTTTTCCAAACTGAGGTGTTTGACACAGCATCAACAAGGAAGCTTCCCATGTGAAGACGAGAGGAGTTCTGTTCAGTGCCTCAGGAAAGCCCCATATCCTGTTCTTCGAAACAAAGCCTCTGAGGAGTAACACCTGGAACCCAAAGCAAGAGTTGAGATTATGGCCTAAGGGCCTGTCCGGCTCAACCTTCTATCTCTGTTGACATCTGTGTGCATGCCTTCGTGGAGGTAGCTGCTCAGCTTGTGTCCGAATGCCCCTGTATGTCCAGGGAGGCTCCCAGTAGTGGGATGTCCTCGGGGGCCTTGAGGATTCTCATATTCTGGAGGTGTGTGTCCAAAGGAATGGACACAGTTTCCCAGGAGAGAGCAGGCACGGTCCTGTGGTATGGCTCCAGAGGACCCAGCCTAGAGGCTGTGTTTGCCAGGGCTGTGGGGACAGATGTCTGAAAAAGCATACTTGGCTCAGCTAGTGGCAAAGGTAATGGCAGGACTGATCTCCAGTCCGTGAGGGGAGATCCTCTGGATATCAAAGGAGGGCAAGTGGGAGGCAGTCACTCAGGCTTTTGTCTCTGGGTGTTGCGTTCACAGTGTCCGGTCAGGGTAGGGGTTGTCTCAGAGGCCGAGGAAGAGCCTTCCTCTCGGGGGATTGTCCAAGCTCCCAAGTGTTTGGATTCATTCTGTGGGAAGGGAAGAGTACTGTTTTCTGCCACAGGGGACCCCCCAGGAGAGGGACTCTAGAGCACAGCAGTGGGTTCCCTCAACTGGAATACACACCATCTAGTTAATCCTGGGTGCCTATGGGCATGGCAAGCCACATATGCGGGCTCTTGGTCCAGTCACTGAGAGGCGTTACTTGAATAAGGTACTCACGCTGAGGGTCACAATTTTTGTTTGTGCCCAAGGCGGTCCTAACGCTTGGGCGTTGCCTCATGGGCCATGCCGTTTTCTCCTACACTGAAGGTTTGACTCACTGCCAGCAGCAAGGTTTCTTTCCATGGGGAAGGAGGGGTTCTGACTTGTGCATCATGTTCCCCCCTGTGCAGGGATTGGAGATAATGTCTAGGTTCCGATGACTGAAAACCCAGGTTGGGAATGGATGGTGGCCTAAGGCAGTGGCGGGTCCAATATGCTGGGTGTGCAGCCAGCTGTGTCGGTGTCTGTTGGAAGGTCTGGGCTCAGGCTATTTGCGACAGAGCATCAGTGTTTAAGGTAGCCTATGAAATTGGGGTGTTGCCGAGGGCCAAGCAGTTTGATCCTCATTTGGGTTTCTGGGCAGCACCATAGACAATGTTTTTCTCCTGGGAGGCAGGCAGAGTGCTTCTTTGTGGCCCCAGAATTCCCAGTAGGGAGGGCTTGTGGGCCAGGAGTGAGAGGACAGAAGTCTGCAAAAACAAGCTAGGGTGAGGATTGGAGCCAAGGGCAGAGCAGACCCACTCTGCAGAGGCTGAATCAAAATCTCCTGCATCTGAATTCAGGCTGAGGATCAGACGTTGGCTGAGGCTGGAGTATGTGTCCATGATGACACCTTCGTAAAGCGGGGGCCTCATGAGGCCAAGGAAGTTTTCCCACGCTGAGTTTGGAGGTTGCCCAAAACCACAAGGTTTCCTTCTGCGGGACATTCGAGTCCTGTTGCATGGCTCCAGGACATACCATGCGGAAGGACTGGAGAGCAGGGTTCGAAGGATGGATCCCTGTACAGCATGCCTCGCATTCCAATTGGCCATTAGCGATAAGATATGTTTGATAAGGGGCCTCTGGAACACGCGACCCAGGGGGCTGAGTTGAAATGGCCTCTCCTGAGGATGCGTCATAATGTGCGTTTGAGTCCATGGAGACCTTGGAATGTGCTGGTTGTTCAGTGGCCCTGCGGAACTCTCCTACCTGAAGGGTTTGATACATTCCCAGTAAGAAAGCTGCCCATGTGGAGACGAGAGATCCTTGGTTTGGTGCCTCAGAAAAGCCCCATGTGCTGGTCTACGAAAACAGTCCTCTGAGAACGGACACATGGAACAAAGCTAAGGTTCAGATTAGGGCCTGGGGGCCTGTCCATTTCAACCTTCTGTCTCTGGGGACACTGTGTGAGAGCCTAAGTGGAGATAGTTGCTCCGCTGGTGTCAGAGAGCCCCTCTTAGTCCAGGGTGGCCTACACTATTGATGTCCTCAGGGGCCTTGGAGCTTTTCCCTAACCTGTAGGGTTGTGGTCAATGGATTGGGCACACTTTCCTTGGAGAGGGCAGGCACAAACTTTCGCTGTGGCTCCAGAGGCACTAGCCTGGAGGTGTGTGGGTCCAGGCTGTGGGCACAGAAGTCTGAAAACACAAACTCAGCTTATGAGTGGCGCCTAGGGTATGGCAGGCCGGAGGTACAGCCCGAGAGGGAACTCCTGGGCCTCTGAAACAAGGGCGAGTGGGAGGCGTTCCTTCAGGCTTTTGTCTCTGGATGCTGTGTCTGGGATAGCCGTGGATTTGAGGGGTGGCCTCAGGGACTGTGGACGAGTATCCCTCTCTGGGGATTTGTCCCAGTTTCCAAGATTGGGGTCATTTTGTGGGAAGGGTTGAGTCGTGTTGTCTGGCTCATGTGTCTCTCCAAGAAAGGGATTCCAGATCAGAGCCCCAGGTACGGGCGGGGCGACTGGAAAACTCAAACCCTGGTGAGGATTGGGTGCATAGGGGCTTGGCAAGCCCCATATGCGGGCTCTTTGTCCAGGCCCTGACAGGCCTTTCTTTGACATGGGGCTCATGCTAGGGTCACAGTGTGAATTTGTTCCCAATCAGAACTCAAGTGCTGCTTGGGCAATACCTGAAGGGTTTGATACATCCCCAGTAAGAAAGCTCCCCATGTGGAGACGAGAGGAGTTCTGTTCAGTGCCTCAGGAAAGCCCCATATCCTGTTCTTCGAACCAAAGCCTCTGAGGATTAACACCTGGAACCCAAAGCAAGAGTTGAGATTATGGCCTAAGGGCCTGTCCGGCTCAACCTTCTATCTCTGTTGACATCTGTGTGCATGCCTTCGTGGAGGTAGCTGCTCAGCTTGTGTCCGAATGCCCCTGTGTGTCCAGGGAGGCTCCCAGTAGTGGGATGTCCTCGGGGGCCTTGAGGTTTCTCATATTCTAGAGGTGTGTGTCCAAAGGAATGGACACAGTTTCCCAGGAGAGAGCAGGCACGGTCCCGTTGTATGGCTCCAGAGGACCCAGCCTAGAGGCTGTGTTTGCCAGGGCTGTGGGGACTGATGTCTGAAAAAGCAAACTTGGCTCAGGAAGGGGCCAAGGTAATGGCAGGCCTGATCTCCAGTCCGTGAGGGGAGATCCTCTGGATATCAAAGGAGGGCAAGTGGGAGGCAGTTGCTCAGGCTTTTGTCTCTGGGTGTTGCGTTCACATTGTATGGTCAGGGTAGGGGTTGCCTCAGGGGCCGAGGAAGAGCCTTCCTCTCGGGGGATTGTCCAAGCTCCCAAGTGTTTGGGTTCATTCTGTGGGAAGTGAAGAGTACTGTTTTCTGCCACAGGGGACCCCCCAGGAGAGGGACTCTAGAGCACAGCAGTGGGCTCCTTCAACTGGAATACACACCATTTGGTTAGTCCTGGGTGCCTATGGGCATGGCAGGGACTATATGCAGGATCTTCGTCCCGAACCTGACAGGCCTTTCTTTGACATGGGGCTCATGCTAGGGTCACAGTGTGAATTTGTGCCCAAGCAGCACTCATGTTTTGGCGTGGCATCAGGGGCCATGAAGGGTTCCCCACGTGAAGGTCTGACTCCATGTGAAGAACAAGCATTACAGCCATGTGGAAGGCATAGTTCTGATTGTGATTCCGATACACAAACTCAGCTTTTTTTGGGGACGTCGGTATGGCACGACCAATATACAAACCATGAGAAGAACTCATGAAGATTTGAATATAGAGCGAGTGTGAGGCGCTTGCTCAGGCATTTGTTTCTGGAATTTGTATCAGCAATGGCCGTAGAATGTCGGGGATGCTTCATGGGCCATGGACGAATCTACCTCTATGAGGATTTCGCCCGATTCCCAATTACTTTTCGTCACACTGTGGGATGGGAGGATTCCTTTCAGTTTTGTTGCCTCAGGTGTCCCACGAAAAGAGGAATTCCAAAGCAAAGCCGTGGGGAAGACTGAAGGGACAACCCGAACTATGGTTCAAAATTGGGGACTAGGGGCATGGCAAGCCCAATATGCTATCTCTTCATCCAGCCACTGAGAGGCCTTACTTGAGGACTTTGGTCAGGCTGAGGGTCACAATGTGTGTTTGTGACCAATGTACCTGCGAGCATGGCGGGGCCTCATGGGCAACACTGGATTCAACTACACTGAACCTTGGAAAACATGCCAACCACAAGGTATCTTGACATGAGGAAGGAGTTCTGATTTCTGCATCCCGTTCAACCCTGGGCAGTGATTGAAGGTAAGGTCTAGAAACTAAAGCCTGAAAACCGAGGTTGGGAAGAGATGACGACCTTAGGCCATGGCGGCTCGATGTGCTCAGTGTGCGGCCAGCTGTCTGGTTGGGGCCAGGAAGTCCAGGTTCAGGCTGTTTCAGAAAGGGCATTAGTGCCCTGGTCAGCCTATGTATTGGGGGTACAGCCAAGGTCGGTGCAGGTTGATCCTCACTTGGGGTTACTGGGTAGCCCCAGAGGATAATGTTTTTCTTCTGGAGGGCAGGCAGAGTGCAGCATTGTAGTTCTGGATGCCAAAATGTAGGGCTTGTGGGCCAGTAGTCTGAGGACAGAAGTCTGAGAACACAAGCTCGGCTTAGGTTTCTTGTTGAGGACATGGCAGGCAGAATCTACAGACCTGAATCGAGATCTCGTGCATCTGAAGTCAGGGCGAGGATCAGACGATCGCTCAGGTTGGAGTTTCTGTCCCTTATGGCCCCTTCATGAAGGGGGAGCATCACGAGGCCATGGGGGTTTTCCCACGATGGGATTTGTGAGAAGCTCCAAACTCCAAAGTGTCTTCTGCAGGACAATTGAGGCCTGTTGTTTGGCTCCAGGCCAATGATTCTGAGCAGGGTTCTAAGGATGGATGGCCGGGAAGCCCGCCTCACATTCCAATTGTCTCCTAGCAACAAGACAGTTTAGATCTGATGGCTCAGCGGGAGCAACCGGGGTGGCTGAGTTGAAATGGACTTTCCGGAGGATGGGTCCTAATGTGTTTTTGTGTCCATGAGGGCCTTGGAATGGGGCGGTGGCACCGGCACCCTGAAGTACTCTCCTAAGCTTTGGACATGGCTCCCATGCACAGGTTTCCTTGTGGAGACGAGATGAGTTCTGATGGGTGCCTCAGGAAAACCCCTATGCTCGTATTGGAATCAGGCTTTTGAGGACACATGCCTGTAACCCAAATCAATGGATCCTATTATGGCCTTGGGTCCTGTCTAGTTCAATCTTCTTCTCTGGGGACATCCATTAATGGTATGAGTGGAGGTGGATTATCAGCTGGTGTCAGACAGCCCTTGTTTGTTCCGGGCGACCTACACTATTGGGATGGCCTCAGGGACTTTGGAGGTTTCTCCTAATTTGTACGATTTTGGACCATGGAATGGGCAGAATTCCCATGGATTGGTAGGCACAGTCCTAATGTGTGGCTCCAGGGGCCCAGCCTGGAGGGTGTGGGGCCCAAGACTTTGAGGACAGAAGTCTGAAAACACAAACTCAGCTTAGGTTTGGGGACGTAGGTATGGCAGGCCCGATCGACAAACCATGAGAAGAACTCTTCAGGATATGAAGAAGGTGCGAGTCTGAGGCGCTTGCTCAGGCTTTTGTCTCTGGATTTTGTATCAGCGATGGCCGTGGAATGTCGGGGAGGCCTCATGGGCCATGGACAAATCTTCCTCTCTAAGGATTTGGCCCGATTCCCAATTGCTTTTCGTCAATCTGTGGGATGGGAGGTCTCCTTTCAGTTTTGTTACCTCAGGTGCCCACCAAAAGAGGAATTCCAAAGCCACGCCGTGGGGAAGACTGAAGGGACAACCCGAACTATGGTTAAAAATTGGGGCCTAGGGGCATGGCAAGCCCAATATTCTATCTCTTCATCCAGCCACTGAGTGGCCTTACTTGAGGACTGGGCTCAGCCTGAGCGTCACAATGTGTGTTTGTGACCAATGTGGCCCGCCAGCATGGGCGGGGCCTCATGGGCCACACTGGTTTCAACTACACTGAACGTTGGACAACATGCCAACCACAAGGTTTCTTGCCATGGGGAAGGAGTTCTGATTTCTGCATCACCATCAACCCTGGGCAGTGATTGGAGATAAGGTCTAGGTTCTGAAACCTGAAAACCGAGGTTGGGAAGAGATGACGACCTAAGGCCATGGCGGCTTGATGTGCTCAGTGTGCGGCCAGCTGTCTGGGAGGGTCCAGGGGGTCCAGGCTCAGGCTGTGTCAGAAAGGGCATTAGTGCCCTGGTCAGCCTATGTATTTGGGGTACAGCCAAGGTCGGTGCAGGTTGATCCTCATTTGGGGTTACTGGGTAGCCCCAGAGGCAATGTTTTTCTTCTGGAGGGCCGGCAGAGTGCTGCATTGTAGTTCTGGATTGCCAAACTGGAGGGCTTGTGGGCCAGTAGTCTGACGACAAAAGTCTGAGAACACAAGCTAGGCTTAGGTTTCTGGGTGAGGCAATGGCAGGCACAATCTACAGACCTGAATCGAGATCTCGTGCATCTGAAGTCAGGGCGAGGATCAGAGGATCGCTCAGGTTGGAGTTTCTGTCCCTGATGGTCCCTTCATGAATGGGGGGGGGCATCACGAGGCCATGGGTGTTTTCCCCCGATGGGAGTTGTGAGAAGCTCCAAACTGCAGAGAGTCTTCTGCAGGACAATTGAGACCTGTTGTTTGGCTCCAGGCCAATGATTCTGGGCAGGGTTCTAAGGATGGATGGCTGGGTAGCCCACCTCGCATTCCAATTGTCTCCTAGCAACAAGACAGGTTAGACCTCCTGGATCTGTGGGGAGCAACCGAGGACGCTGAGTTGAAATGGACACCCCTGGGGATGGGTCCTAACGTGCATTTGTGTCTATGGAGACCTTGTTATGAAGTGGTGGCACTGGGGCCCTAAAGGGTTCTCCTAAACAGAGGCTTTGACACAGCTCCAACGTGCAAGTTTCCCATGTGTAGATGAGATGTTTTCTGATGGGTGAGTCAAGAAACACCTATATGCTGCTTTTGAAATCCAGGCCTCTGAGGAGAGATGCCTGGAAACCAAAGCAATAAATCTGATTAGTGCCTAGGGGCCTGTTCTTTCCTTTTTACCTCTGGGGATATCTTCTATGGGTCTGAGTGCAGTTAGGTGCTCAGTTGGGCTCAGATTGCCCCTGTTGTTCCTGGGAAGCCACCACTATTGAGATGGATCAGGGACTTTGGAGGTTTATCCTATTAGAAGGGTTGTGGCCATTGGAATGGGCACACACAATTCCCTTGGAAAGGGCAAGTACAGTCCTCAGGTTTGGCTCCAGGGGCCTGAGCCTGTAGGTTGTGTAGGCCAGGGCTGTTTGGACAGTTGTCTGAAAACACAAACTCGGCTTATGTTTCGGGTCATAGGTATGGCAGGACTGATCTACAGACCATGAGGAGAACTCTTCGGGATTTGAAAAAAGGGCGAGTGTGAGGCTCCTGCTCAAGTTTTTGTCTCTGGATATCGTGTCACTCATGGTCGTGCAATTTCTGGGTGACCTCATGGGAAATGGACGAGTCTTACTCTCTGGTGGTTTGGCCCCGTCCAAAGAGTTTGGGGTCATTTTGTGGGCTGGAAGAAGTACGTTTTTTTTTTGTTGTTGTTGTTGTTGTTGTTGTTTTCTTTTTTAACCTCATGTGTCCCACCAAATGATGGATTCCAGAGTAGAGCCCTGGGGAGGGGCGACTGAACAATCAGAAATCTGGTTAAAAATTGGGGCCTAGGGACATGTCAAGCCCATTATGACATCTAATGGTCCAGCCACTGAGAGGACTTACTAGAGGACAGTACTCATGCTGAGGGTCACAATGCGTGTGTATGCACTCGTCGCACTCAAGAATGTGCGGCGCCGCAGGTTGAACGCTGGTTTCTCCTACACTGAACGTTGGACAACGGGCCAACCACAAGGGTTCTTGCCATGGGTAAGGAGGAGTTCTGACTTCTGCATCACACTCACCCCTGGGCAGTGATTGGAGATAAGGTCTCGGTTCTGAAGCCTGAAAACTGAGGTAGGGAAGAGATGATGACTTAAGGCCATGGCGGGTTTTATGTGCTCAGTGTGCGGTCAGCTTTCTGGGTGTTGGTCAGGAGGTCCGGGCTCAGGTTGTGTTCGACAGTGCATTAGTGCCCAGGTTAGACTATATAATTTGGGTAAAGTCGAGTGCTGTGTAGGTTCACCCGCATTTAAGGTGCCTGGGCAGGTCATAAGGCAATAATTTTTTTTCTAGAGGGCAGGCAGAGTGCTGCATTGTGGGTACGGAATTGCCAAACTTGAGGGCTTCGGGGCCAGGAGAGTGAGGACTGAAGTCTGAGAAGACAAGCTAGACTTGGGTTTCAGGGCGAGGGCACGGCAGGTACCCCCTGCAGATCTGAACCAATATCTCATGCATCTGAAGTCAGGGCGAAGATCAGACGTTGGCTCAGGTTGGAGTTTCTGAGCATGACGGCCGCTTCATAAAGGGAGCGGAATCTCGAGGCCATTGAGGTTTTCCCACGTTGGGAGTTGTGGGATGCCCCCTTCATGGATTCCTTCTGCGGGACAATTGAGAGCTGTTGGACAGCTCCAGGACATCCCATATGGAATGACTCCAGAGCACCGTTCGCGGATGGATGCCTGGGAAGCCCGCCTCGCATTCCAATTGTCTCCTAGCAACAAGACAGTTTAGATCTGATGGCTCAGCGGGAGCAACCGGGGTGGCTGAGTTGAAATGGACTTTCCGGAGGATGGGTCCTAATGTGTTTTTGTGTCCAAGAGGGCCTTGGAATGGGGCGGTGGCACTGGCACCATGAAGTACTCTCCTAAGATTTGGACATGGCTCCCATGCACAGGTTTCCTTGTGGAGACGAATGAGTTCTGATGGGTGCCTCAGGAAAACCCCTATGCTCGTATTGGAATCAGGCTTTTGAGGACACATGCCTGTAACCCAAAGCAATGGATCCTATTATGGCCTAGGGTCCTGTCTGGTTCAATCTTCTTCTCTGGGGACATCCATCTATGGTATGAGTGGAGGTCGATTATCAGCTGGTGTCAGACAGCCCTTGTTTGTTCCGGGCGACCAACACTATTGGGATGGCCTCAGGGACTTTGGAGGTTTCTCCTAATTTGTACGATTTTGGACCATGGAATGGGCAGAATTCCCATGGATTGGTAGGCACAGTCCTAATGTGTGGCTCCAGGGGCCCAGCCTGGAGGGTGTGGGGCCCAAGACTTTGAGGACAGAAGTCTGAAAACACAAACTCAGCTTAGGTTTGGGGACGTAGGTATGGCAGGCCCGATCTACAAACCATGAGAAGAACTCTTCAGGATATGAAGAAGGTGCGAGTCTGAGGCGCTTGCTCAGGCTTTTGTCTCTGGATTTTGTATCAGCGATGGCCGTGGAATGTCGGGGAGGCCTCATGGGCCATGGACAAATCTTCCTCTCTAAGGATTTGGCCCGATTCCCAATTGCTTTTCGTCAATCTGTGGGATGGGAGGTCTCCTTTCAGTTTTGTTACCTCAGGTGCCCACCAAAAGAGGAATTCCAAAGCCACGCCGTGGGGAAGACTGAAGGGACAACCCGAACTATGGTTAAAAATTGGGGCCTAGGGGCATGGCAAGCCCAATATTCTATCTCTTCATCCAGCCACTGAGTGGCCTTACTTGAGGACTGGGCTCAGCCTGAGCGTCACAATGTGTGTTTGTGACCAATGTGGCCCGCCAGCATGGGCGGGGCCTCATGGGCCACACTGGTTTCAACTACACTGAACGTTGGACAACATGCCAACCACAAGGTTTCTTGCCATGGGGAAGGAGTTCTGATTTCTGCATCACCTTCAACCCTGGGCAGTGATTGGAGATAAGGTCTAGGTTCTGAAACCTGAAAACCGAGGATGGGAAGAGATGACGACCTAAGGCCATGGCGGCTCGATGTGCTCAGTGTGCGGCCAGCTGTCTGAGAGGCTCCACGGGGTCCAGGCTCAGGCTGTGTCAGAAAGGGCATTAATGCCCTGGTCACCCTAAGTATTTGGGGTACAGCCAAGGTCGGTGCAGGTTTATCCTCATTTGGGGTTACTGGGTAGCCCCAGAGGACAATGTTTTTCTTCTGGAGGGCCGGCAGAGTGCTGCATTGTAGTTCTGGATTGCCAAACTGGAGGGCTTGTGGGCCAGTAGTCTGACGACAAAAGTCTGAGAACACAAGCTAGGCTTAGGTTTCTGGGTGAGGCCATGGCAGGCACAATCTACAGACCTGAATCGAGATCTCGTGCATCTGAAGTCAGGGCGAGGATCAGACGATCGCTCAGGTTGGAGTTTCTGTCCCTGATGGCCCCTTCATGAATGGGGGGGGCATCACGAGGCCATGGGTGTTTTCCCACGATGGGAGTTGTGAGAAGCTCCAAACTGCAGAGAGTCTTCTGCAGGACAATTGAGACCTGTTGTTTGGCTCCAGGCCAATGATTCTGAGCAGGGTTCTAAGGATGGATGCCTGGGTAGCCCACCTCGCATTTCAATTGTCTCCTAGCAACAAGACAGGTTAGATCTCCTGGATCTGTGGGGAGCAACCGTGGACGCTGAGTTGAAATGGACACCTCTGGGGATGGGTCCTAATGTGCTTTTGTGTCTATGGAGACTTTGGAATGAAGCGGTGGCACTGGGGCCCTAAAGGGTTCTCCTAAACAGAGGCTTTGACACAGCCCCAACGTGCAAGTTTCCCATGTGTAGATGAGATGTTTTCTGATAGGTGAGTCAAGAAACAGCTATATGCTGCTTTTGAAATCCAGGTCTCTGAGGAGAGATGCCTGGAAACCAAAGCAATGGATCTGATTAGTGCCTAGGGGCCTGTTCTTTCCTTCATACCTCTGGTGACATCTGTCTATGGGTCTGAGTGCAGGTAGGTGCTCAGTTGGGCTCAGATTACCCCTGTTTTTCCTGGGAAGCCACCACTATTGAGATGGATCAGGGACTTTGGAGGTTTATCCTATTAGAAGGGTTGTGGCCTTTGGAATGGGCACACACAATTCCCTCTGAGAGGACAAGTACAGTCCTCAGGTTTGGCTCCATGGGCCTGAGCCTGTAGGTTGTGTAGGCCAGGGCTGTTTGGACAGTTGTGTGAAAACACACACCCTCCATGCTAGGGCCCCTGGAACCACACATCAGGATTGTTCCTGCCCTTCAAAGGGAATTCTTCATATTCCATTGGCCACAACCATATAAATCAGGAGAAATCTCCAATGTCCCTGGGACCATCCCAATATTGTAGGATGCTCGGAACAAACAGGGGTGATCTGACACTAGCTGGGCAACTAGCTCCACACAGACTCGGAGACAGATGTCCCCAGAGAAGAACATTGAACTGGACAGGCCCCTACGCCCTAATCAGATCCATTGCTTTGGTTTCCAGGCATCTCTTCTCAGAGGCCTGGTTTCCAATACCAGCCTATGGGGTTTCCATAGGCTCCTTCAGAGCAATCTTGTCTGCACATTGGAAACTTGCTCGAGGAGCTATGTCAGAACCTCAGAGGCCTGGTTTTCAATACCACCATATGGGGGTTTCCTGAGGCATCAGTCAGAACAAATGTCTTCTCCACATGGGAAACGTGCTCTTGCAAGCTGTGTCAAAACCTCCGGCTAGAAAAATCCTTCAGGGCCCCGGTGCCACCACCTCATTCCAAGGTCTCCATGGACACAATCCCACATTAGGACCCATCTGCAGGAGAGTCTATTTCAACTCAGTGCCCTTGGATGCTCCCCTAGAGCCAGCAGATCGAACCTATCTTGTCACTAGGAGACAATTGGAATGTGAGGCGGGCTGACTAGGCATCCATCTGTAGAAAACTACTCTGAAGTAATTTCATATAGGGGCGTCCTGGAGCCATCCAACAGGTCACAGCTGTCCTGCAGAAGGAATCCTTGCGCTTTGGAGCACCTCACAACCCCCATCATGGGAAAAGCTCTGTGGCCTCGTGGTGCACTGTCCCCTTCATGAAAGAGCCATCTTGGACAGAAACTCCAACCTGAGCCAACGTCTAATCCTCGACCTGACTTCAGATGCACGAAATCTTGATTCAACTCTGCAGAGTGTGCCTGCCGAAACCCCGCCCCGAAGCAAAACCTAGCTATTGTTCTCAGACTTCGTCCTCACACTCCGAGCCCACCAGCCCTCCAGTTAGGGAATTCTGGAGAGACACAATGCAGCACTCTGACTGCCCTGCAGAGGAGAAACGTTGTCCTATGGGGCTAACCAGAAACACCAAATGAGGATCAACCTGCATGCCACTTGACTCTACCCCAATTATACAGTTTCGCTTCGGCGTTAATGCCCTGTCTTGCACAGCTTGAGGTCTGAATTTTCAACCGACACCCAGACAGCTGGCTGTACACTGAGCACATCAGACCCGCCATGGCTTTAGGTCATCATCTCTTTTCAACCTTGGATTTCAGGCTTCAGAACCTAGACCTTATATATACTCACTACCCAGGGGTGAACGTGATGCAGAAATGAAACTCCTTCTTCCTCAAGGCAAGAAACCTTGTGGTTGGCATGTTTTCCAACGTTCAGTGTAGGAGAATCCAGTGTAGCCCATGAGTCCCCGCCCATGCTTGAGAACCGCAATGGGCACAAACACATTGGGACCCTCAGTGTGAGCCCTGTCCTCAAGTAAAGCCTCTCAGGGTCTGGACCAAGAACCCGCATTGCCATCCCTAGTCCTCCAATATTAATGAGAGGTTGAGAGTTCTAATCACCCCTATTCAGGTCTCTGCTCTGGAACCCCTGAGGAAAAAAAATATTGAAGGGTCTCCTCCATCCCCTGAATAAGCCCCAAAACTTGGGATCTGACCAAATCTTAAAAGAGAAAGAATCATCCATGGCCAAAGAGGCCATCCCGTCATTCCATGGCCACCATTGACACAAAATCTAGAGACAAAAGCCTGGAGATATGCCTCACACTTGCCCTTTATTCATAGCCTGATAAATTCTCCTCACGGTCTATAGATCAGGCATGTCATACCTACGTCCCCAAATCTAAGCTGAGTTTGGGTTTACAGGTTTCTGTCCCCACTGTCCTGGCCCACACACCCTCCAGGCTGGGGCCCCTGGAGCCATGCATCAGGACTGTGCCTGCCTTCTCCAAGCAAATTCTGCCCATTCCATTGGCCACAACCCTAAAGATTAGGAGAACACTCCAACGTCCCTGAGGCCATCCCAATAGTGTTGGCCACTCAGGGCAAACAGGGTGATCTGTCCCAAGATGAGCAACTACCTCAACTCAGATCCATAGACAGATAACCCCAGAGAAGAAGATTGAACCGGACAGGCACCTAGGCCCTAATCAGATCCATTGCTTTTGATTCCAGGCATCTCTCCTCAGAGGCCTGGTTTCCAATATCAGCATATGTGTTCTTCAGGAGGTACCAGTCTGAACAAATCTCATTTCCACGTGGGAAACATGCATTTTGGAGCTGTGTCACAACCTCCAGTTAAGGGAAACCTTCAGGTCCCAGCAGCCAACACCCCATTCCAAGGTCTCCATGGACACAAACCCGCATTATGACCCATCCGCAGGCGAGTCCATTTCAACACATCCCCTTTGGTTGCTCCCCCAAAAGAAGCAGATCGAACCTGCCTTGTCACTAGGAGACAATAGGAATGTGAGGCGGGCACTCCAGGAATCCATCCTTAGAACCCTGCACTGCCGTGGTTCCGCATGGGACGTCCTGGAGCAATCTGACCGGTCTCGACTGTCCCGTAGAAGGAATCCTTGCCGATTGGAGCAACTTACAATGCCAATCGTGGGAAAGTCTCCATAGCCCCATGATGCCCCCCACCATCATGAAGGGGCCATCCTGAACAGAAACTTCAACCTGAGCCTACGTCTGATCCTCGCCCTGACTTCAGATGCATGAGATTTAGATTTAGCTCTACAGAGTGTGCCTGCCATGATCTTGACCCAAAACCTAAGCCTAGCTTGTGTTCTCTCACTTCCTTCCTCACAATTCTGGCCCACAAGCCCTCCAGTGTGAGAATTCCGTCGCCACAATGCAGCACTCTTCCTTCCCTCCAGAAGAAAAACGTTGCCCCTGGGGCTACCCAGAAACGCCAAATGCGGATCTACCTGCATGCCACTCAACTTTACTCCAATTATACAGTCTAAGCTTGGCACTAATGCCCTGTCTGACACAGCCTGAGCCTGGACCTCCTGGATGACACCCAGAAAGGTGGTGTCACACCTAAGGACTGTGCCAGTGCACTCCAAGGGAACTCTGCCCGTTTCATTTGCCACAACCTTACAGATTTGGAGAAACCTCCAATTCCCAAGACCAGCCCAATAGTGTTGGCCTCCCCCAACAAACATGGGTGATCTGACACAAGCTGAGCAGTGACCTCCATTCTGAATCTTAGACAGAGACACTCAGAGGAGAATATTGAAAAGGACAGGCCCCTAGACCGTAATCAGATCCATTGCTTTGGATTCCAGGCATTGTTCCCCAGATGCTTGGTTTCCAATACCAGGTTGTGGGGGTTTCAGAACAAATCTCGTCTCTACATGGGAAACTTGCTCTTTGGAGCTGCATCAAAACCTCAGGTTAGGAGAATTCTTCAGGGCAACAGAGCCACTGCCCCATTCCAAGGGATCCATGGACACAAATCCACATCATGACTGATCCTCATGAGAGTCCATTTCAATTCAGCCCCCTCGGTTGTTCCCCCAGTGACAGCAGATCGAATCCTCCTTTTCACTAGGACACAACTGGAATGCAAGTTGGACTGCCCAGGCATCCATCATTAGAACTGTGCTTTGGAGCATTTCTTATGGGACGTCCTTGATCCATCCAAAAGGTCGTGACTGTCCCGCTGACGGAATCCTTGTGGTTTGGAGCATCACACACTCACAAAGTTGGAAATCTTCCATGGTTTCCTGATGCCCCCCCACCTTCATGAAGGGGACATCATGTACAGAAACTCCAACCTAAGCCAACATCTGATCCTCGCCCTGACTTCAGATGCACGATCTCATTTCAGGTCTGTAGAGTGTGCCTGCCATGTCACCGCTGCGAATTCTAAGCTGAACTTGTGTTCTCAGACTTCTGTCCAAAAACACCTGGCCCACAAGCCCTGAAGTTGGCAATTCTGGAGCCAGAATGCAGCACTCTGCCTGCCCTCCAGAAGAAAATCTTTGCCCTATGGGGCCAACCAGAAACCCCAAATGAGGACCAACCTTCACATCACTCGACTGTACCCCAATTATACAGTCTAGCCTGGGGACTAATGCCCTGCCTGACACAGCCTGAGCCCAGACCTCATGATGGACACAGACATCTGGCCGCACACTAAGTGCATCGGACCCACCATGGCCTTAGGTCGTCATCTCTTACCAACCTCGGTTTTCAGGCTTCAGAATCTAGACCTTATCTCTACTCACTGCCATGCCGTGTACGTGATGCAGAAATCAGAACTCCTCCTTCCCCATGACCAGAAACCCTGTGGTTGGCATGTTGTCCAACGTGCAGTGTAGGAGAAACCAGCATGGCCCATGAGGCCTCAGACATGCTTGAGGGCTGCGATGGGCACAAACACACATTAGGACCCTAAGCATGAACCCTGGCCTCAAGTAAAGCCTCTCCGGGGCTGGACCAAGAGTCCACATATGGAGATTACCATGCCCCTACTCCCCAAACCTTAACCAGTGCTTGAGAAGTCTAGTCACCCCTACTCAGATCTCTTCTCTAGAATCCCTCCTTGGTGGGACACATGAGGTTAAAAAAAAAAAATAGAGAAAGGACTCCTACCGTCCAAAGAATGACCGCAAACACTTGGAATTGGGCCAAATTCACAGAGAGAAATACTCGTCCATGGCTGATGAGGCCATCCTGACATTCCACGGCCACCATTGACACAAAATCCGGAGACAAAAGCCTGAAAAAGCGCCACACACTCGCCCTTTGTTCAAAGCCTGAAAAATTCTCACGGTCTGTAGATCGGGCCTGCCATACCTATGTCCCCAAACCTAAGCCAAGTTTGTGTTTTCAGACTTCTGTCTCCATTGTCCTGGCCCACACACCCTCAAGGCTTGGCCCCATGGAGCCACACCTCAGGACTGTGCCTGCCCTCTCCATGAGAATTCTGCTCATTCCTTTGGCACAACCTGACAGATTAGGAGAAACATCCGAAGTCCCCGAGGCCACCCCAATATTGTAGGATGTCCGGGACAAACAGGGACCATCTGCCACAAGCTGAGCCACTACCTCCAATCAGACCTGTAGATAGATATCCATAGAAAAGAAGATTGAAGAGGACAGGCACCTAGGCCCTAAACGAATTCATTGCTTTTGTTTTCATGTATCTCTCCTCAGAGGCCTGGATTCCAATACCAGCACATGGGGTTTTCTGGAGCTACCAATCAGTAGAAATCGCATGCCACATGGGAATCATGCTATATGGAACTGTGTCAAAACCTCCAGTTAGGAGAAAATTTCACGTCACTGGATCCACCGCCCCATTCCAATGTCTCAATGGACACAATCCCACATTATGACCCATCCTCAGGAGAGTCCATTTCAACACAAACCTGGCGGTTGCTCACCCAGTGCCAGCAGATCAAACCTGCTTTGTCACTAGGAGACAATTGGAATGCGAGTTCGTTGCCCAGGTATCCATGTTAGAACTCTGCTCTGGAGAAATTCCTAATGGGGTGTCCTTGATCCATTCAACAGGTCTCAACTGTCCTGCAGAAGGAATCCTTGTGGTTTGCAGCATCACACTCGCACCGTGGGAAAACCTCCATGGCCTCGTGATTCCTCCACCTTCAGGTAGAGGACATCATGGACAGAAACTCCCGTCTGATCCTCGCCCTGACCTCAGATGCATGAGATCTCAATTCAGCTCTGCAGAGTGTGCCTGCCTTGCCCTCGCCCCAAAACCTAAGCCAGCTCACACTCCTGGCCCACAAGCCTTCCACTTTGGGAATTCTGGAGATAAAATGCAGCACTCTGCCTGCCCTCCAGAAGAGAGACTTTGCCCTAGGGGTCTACCCAGAAACATCAAATGAGGATCAACCTGCAATTCTCTAGACTGTACCCCAATTATACAGTCTAGCCTGGGCACTAATGCCCTGTCTGACACAGCCTGACCCCAGACCTCGTGACCGACACCCAGACACCTGGCCTCACACTGAACACATCGAACATGCCATGGCCTTAGGTCATCATCTCTTCCCAACCTTGGTCTTCAGGCTTCAGAACCTAGACATTATCTCCACTCACAACTAAGTGATGTACGTGATGCAGAAATCAGAACTTCACCTTCCCCATGACCAGAAACCTTGTGGTTGGCATGTTGTCCAACGTTTAGTATATGAGAACCCAGCATGGCCAATGAGGCCTCAGACATGCTTGGGGGCTGCGATGGGCACAAACACACATTAGGACCCTAAGCATAAACCCTGGCCTCAAGTAAAGTCTCTCCGGGGCTGGACCAAGAGCCTGCATATGGGACTTGCCATGCCCCTACTCCCCCAATCCTAGCCAGAGCTTGAGAAGTCTAGTCATCCTTATTCAGAGCTCTTTTCTGGAATCCCTCTTTGGTGGGAGACATAAGGTAAAAAAAAAAAAAAAAAAAAAAAAAAAAAAAAAAAAAACCAAGATAAAGAAAAAAAAAAAGTAAGGACTCCTACCATCCAAAGAATGACCCCAAACACTTGGAATCTGGCCAAATCCACAGAGAGAAATACTCGTCCATGGTCGATGAGGCCAGCCTGACATTCCACGGCCACCATTGACACAAAATCCGGAGACAAAAACCCGAAAAAGCGCCACACACTTGCCCTTTGTTCAGAGCCCCCAAAATTCTCAAGGTCTGTAGATCGGGCCTGCCATACCTATGTCCCCAAACCTAAGCCGAGTTTGTGTTTTCAGACTTCTGTCTCCATTGTCCTCACCCACACATTCTAAAGGCTGGGCCCCATGGAGCCACACCTCAGGACTGTGCCTGCCATCTACAAGGGAATTCTGCTCATTCATTTGGCACAACCTGACAGATTAGGAGAATCATCCAAAATCTCTGAGGCCATCCCAATAGTGTAGGATGTCCTGGACATACAGGGACCCTCTGGCACAAGCTGAGCCACTACCTCCAATCAGAACCTTAGACAGATATCCATAGAAAAGAATATTGAACAAGACAGGCACCTAGGCCCTAATTGGATCCATTGCTTTTGTTTTCAGGCATCTCTCCTCAGAGGCCTGGATTCCAATACCAGCATAAGGGGGTTTCCAGAGCTACCTATCAGAAAAAATCTCGTCTCCACATGGGAATCTTGCTCTATGGAGCTGTGTCATAACCTCCAGTTAGGAGAAAACTTAAGGTCACTGGAGCCACTACCCCATTTGAATATCTCCATGGACACAATCCCAAATTATGACCCATCCTCAGGAGAGTCCATTTCAACTAAACACCCTCGGTTGCTACTCCAGAGCCAGCAGATCGAACCTGCCTTGTCGCTAGGAGACAATTGAAATGCGAGTTGGGCTCTTCAGGCATCCATCCTTAGAACCCTGCTCTTGCGTCGTTCCTTATGGGACATCCTTGAGCCATCCAACAGGTCTCGACTGTCCCACAGGAGTCCTTGTGCATGGACCACCTAACAACTCATATCATGGAAAGCTTCCAAGGTCACATGATGCCCCCAATCTTCATGAAGGCAGATCATGGAAAGACACTCCAACCTAAGCCAACAGCTGATCTTCGCCTTGACTTCAGATGCACGAGATCTTGATTCAGCTCTTCAGAGTGTACCTGCTGTGCCCTCACCCCAAAACCTAAGCGTAGCTAGGGTTCTCCGACTTCCGTCCTCACTCTCCTGGACCACACGCCCTCTATTTTGGGATTTCCGATGACACAGTGCTGCACTCTGCCTGCCCTCTAGAAGAAAAATATTGCCCTATGGGTCTACCCAGAAACCTCCAATGAGGATAAACCTGCACGTCACTCAACTGTACACCAATTATATAGTCTAGCCTGTGCACTAATGCCCTGTCTGACAGAACCTGAGGCCTGAATTCCCAACCGACACCCAGACAGCTTGCAGTACACTGAGAACATCTGAACCGCCATGGCCTTAGGTCGCCATCTCTTTCCAACTTCGGTTTTCAGGCTACAGAATCCTAGACCTTATCTCTACTCACTTCCCATGGGTGAACGTGATGCAGAAATCAGAACTCCTCCTTCCCTCTCGCCAGAATCTTGTGGTTGGCATCTTGTCCAACGTTCAGTGTAGGACCCCTGTAGGGCCTACAGGGGTAGTAGTAGGGCCCCTGAGGGTAGTGTAGGGTCTCTGAGGCCCTGCCTATGCTTAAGAGCTGCGGTGGGCTCAAACACACATTGGGACCCTCAGTTTGAGCCCTGTCCTCAAGTAAAGCCTCTCAGTGGCTGGACCATGAGCCCGCATATGGGGCCTGCCATGCCCCAAGTCACCCAATCTTAACCAGAAGTAGAGACATCTAGTCACCCCTACTCAGGGCTCTGCTCTGGAATCCCTCTTTGGTGGGACATTTGAGGTAAATAAACACAGAAAGGACTCCTCCCACTCACAGAATGACCCCAATCACTTGGGATTGGGCCATCCCAAGTGATTGGGGTCCAGAGAGAAAGACTCGTCCATGGCCCATGAGGCCAGCCCGACATTCCACGGCCACTATTGACACAAAATCCAGAGACATAAGCTTCAGCAAGCGTTCACACTCACCCTTAGGTCATAGCCCAAAAAATTCTCCTCATAGTCTGTAGATTGGGCCTGCCATACCTACGTCCCCAAACCTAAGCCGAGTTTGTGTTTTCAGACTTCTATCCTGACATCCCTGTCCCACACACCCTCCAGACTGAGGCCCCTGGAGCCACACCTCAGGACTGTGTCTGCCCTCTCCAAGGAAATTCTTCCCATTCCATTGGCCACAACCCTACAGATAAGGAGAAACCTCCAAAGTCCCAGAGGCCATTCCAATAGTGTAGGCCACCCAGGACAAAGAGGGGCGATCTCTCACAAGCTGAGCAACGACGTCAACTCACCCGTAGACAGATAACCCAAGAGAAGAAGATTAAACTGGACTGGCCCCTAGAATGTAATTGGTTCCATTGCTTTTTTTTCTAAGCATCTCTCCTCAGAGGCCTGTTTTCCAATACCGGCATATGGGGGATTCCAGAGATACCAATCAGAACAAATCTTGTCTTCACATGGGAAACTTATCCTTTGGAGCTCTGTAAAAGGCTCCAGTTAGGAGAAACCTTCAGGTAGCCGGAGCAACCGCCCTATTCCAAGGTCTCCATGGACACATACCCGCATTATGACCATTCGGCAGGAGAGTACATTTCAACTCAGCCCCGTCGATTACTCCCCCAGAGGCAGAATATCAAACCTGCCTTGTCGCTAGGAGACAACTGGAATGCAAAGCAGACTCTCTAGGCATCCATCCATGGAATCCTACTCTGGCGCCGTTCCATATGGGATATCCTGGAGCCTTCCAACAGGTCTTGACTGTCCCACAGAAGGAATCCTTGCAGATTGGAGCATCTCACAACTCCTATCGTGGGAAAACCTACATGGCCTCATGAGATGCTCCCCTTTATAAAGGGGCCATCATGGACAGAAACTCCAACCTGAGCCAACTTCTGATGCATTGCTTTGGTTTCTAGGTATCTCTCCTCAGAGGCCTGGTTTCCAATATCAGAATATGGGGGTTTCCTAAGGAAACAATCAGAACAGATCTCATCTCCACATGGGAAACTTGCTCTTTGGAGCTGTGTCAATACCTCAGGTTAGGAGGATCCTTCAGGGCGCTGGCACCATGGCCCAATCCCAAGGTCTCCAAGGACACAAACTTACATTATGAACCATTCTCAGGAGAGTCCATTTCAAATCAGCCCCCTTGGCTGCTCACCCAGAGCCAGCAGATCAAACCTTCCTGGTCACTAGGAGACAGTTAGAATGGGAGGCGGGCTGCCCAGGCATCCATCCTTAGAACCCTGCTCTGGAGAACTTCTTTATGGGACGTCTTGAATCCAACCAACCTGTCTTGACTGTCTCGCAGAATGAATCCTTGTGGTTTGAAGCATCACACAATAACACTGTGAGAAAACCTCCATTTCCTCATGATGCCCCACACCTTCATAAATGGGCCATCATGGACAGAAACTCCATCCTAAGCCAAAGTCTGATCATCGCCCTGAATTCAGAAGCATGAGATCTCGATTCAGCACTTGAGAGTGTGCCTGCTGGGCCCTCGCCTTGAAACCTAAGCCTATCTTGTGGTCTCAGACTTCCGTCCTCAGAATCCTGGCCATACCCCTCCAGTTTGGAAATTCTAGAGACACAATGCAGCACTCTGCCTGGCCTCCAGAAGAAAAATGTTGCCCTATAGGGCTAACCAGAAACGCCAAATGAGTAACAACCTGCATGCCACTCGACCATACCCCAATTATACAGTCTAGCCTGTGCACTAAAGCCCTGTCTGACACAGCCTGAGGGCAGACTTCCAGTCCAACACCAGGACAGCTGGCCGTACACTGAGCATATCATACCCACAATGGCTTTAGGCCATCATCTCTACCCAACCTCAATTTTCACCTTCAGAACCTAGACCTTATCTACACTCACTGCTCAGGAATGAACGTGATGCAAGAATCAGAACTTCTCCTTCGCCATGGCAAGAAACTTTGTGGTTGGCATGTTGTCCAACGTTCATTGTAGGAGAAAGCAGCATGGACTATGAGGTCCCACCTATCCCTGAGGGCCAAAATTTGCACAAACACATATTGTGACCCTCAGCGTGAGCCCTATCCTCATGTGAAGCCTCTTAGTGACTGGAACAACAGCCCACATAGGGGGCTTGCCAAGCCCCTAGTCACCCAATCTCAACCAGAGTTCGAGATGTCTAGTCACCCGACTCAGGGCTCTGTTCTGGAATCCCTCTTTGGTGGGACACCTGAGGTAAAAAAAAAAAAATAATACAGAAAGGACTTTTCCCATCCACAGAATGATCCCAACCCCTTGGGATCAGGCCAAATCACCAGAGAAAGAATTGTCCATGGCCCTTGAGGACACCCCGACATTCCACGGCCACCGTTGACACAAAATCCAGAGACAAAACCCTGAGCAAGCGCCACATACTCGCCCTTTGTTCATAGCCCGGAAAATTCTCACGGTCTGTAGATCGAGCCTTCATACATACATCCCCAAACCTAAGCTGAGTTTGTGTTTTCAGACTTCTGTCCCCACAGGCCTGGCCCACACACCATCCAAGCTGGGGCCCCTGGAGCCACACCTCAGGACTGTGGCTTCCCTCTCCAGGGGAATTCTGCCATTTCCATTGGCCACAACCTTATAGATTAGGAGAAACCTCCAAACTCCCCGAGGCCATCCGAATAGTGTTGGCTGCCCAGGAAAAACAGGGATGATCTTTCACAAGTTAGGAAACTACCTCCACTCAGACCCAGAGACAGATATCCCCATAGAATAAGATTGAACTGGACAGGCACTTAGGCCCTAATCAGATCCATTGCTTTTGTTTCCAGGCATCTCTCCTCAGAGGCCTGGTTTCCAATACCAGCATAGGGGGATTACTGAGGCACTCATCAGAAAAATCTCGTCTCCACATAGGAAATGTACTCTTTGGAGCTCTATAAAAACCTCTGTTTAGGAGAATCTTTCAGGGCCCCAGATCAAGCACCCCATTCCAAGGTCTCCATGGACTTAAACCCACATTATGATCTATCCTCGGGAGCGTCCATGTCAACTCAACCCCCTTGGTTTCTCCCCCAGGGCCTGCAGATCAAACCTGCCTTGTCACTAGGAGACAACTAGAATGGGAGGTGGGCTGCCTAGGCATCAATCCTTAGAACCCTACTCTGGAGTCATTCCATATGGGACATCCTAGAGCCATCAACAGGTCTCAAGTGTCCCACAGACGGAATCTTTGCAGTCTGGAGCATCTCAGAACTCCCATTGTGGGAAAATCTACATGGCCTCTTGAGACGCTCCACTTTATAAAGTGGCCATCATGGACAGAAACTCCAACCTGAGCAAACGTCTGATATTCGACCTGACTTCAGGTGCATGAGATCTTGATTCAGCTCTGCAGAGTGTGCCTTCTGTGCCCTCACCCCAAAAACTAAGCCTAGCTTGTGTTCTCAGACTACAGTCCTCACACCCCTGGCCCAAAAGCCCTACAGTTTGGCAATACTGGGGCCACAATGCAGCACTCTGCCTGCCCTCCCAGAGAAAAAACGTTGCCTTATGGAACTACCTAGAGACCCGAATGAGGATCAATTGAACGCCACTCGACTGCACCCCAAAGATTCAGTCTACCCTGTCTAATGCCTTGTCTGACACAGCATGAGCCCACACCTCCAGACCTACGCTCAACAGCTGGCCGCACACTGAGCTCATTGGACCCAACAGGTCCTTAGGTCTTCATCTCTTCCCAACCTCGGTTTTCGGGTTTCAGAACCTAGACCTAAACTCCAATCACTGTCCAGGGGTTAACGTGATGCAGAAGTCACAACTCTTCCTTCGCCATGGCCAGAAACCTTGTGGTTGGCATACTCTCCAACGTTCAGTGTCGGAGAATCCAGCGTGGCCCATGAGGCCCTTCCCATGCTTGAGGGCCTTGTTGGCACAAATAGGCATTGTGACCCTCAGCATGAGCCCTGTCCTCAAGGAAGGCCTCTCAGTGTCTGAATCAAGAGCCCACATATTGGACTTGCCATGCCCCTAGGCCCCCAAACTAAAACAGAGGTGGGGTTGTCCCGTTGTCCCTCCCGAGGACTCTGCTCTGGAATCCCTCCTTTATTGGGACACATGAGGTACAAAAAATAAAATAATATAAAATAAAATAAAAAACAGAAAGGACTCTGCCCATCCCACAGAACATACACAAACTCTTGGGATTGGGTCAAATCCTCAGAGAAGGAAAGCCGTCCACAACCCATGAGGCCACGCCAGCATTCCACCCACATTGTTGACACAAATCCAGAGACAAAATCTGAGCAAGCACCTCAAACTCACACTTTTTCATATCCTGAAGTGTTATCACGGTCTGTAGATTGGGCGTGCCATATCTATGTCCCCAATCCTAAGCGGAGTTTGTGTTTTCAGATTTTTGCTCCACAGGCCTGGCCCACACACCCTCAAGGTTGGGCCCCTAGAGCCAAACTCAGAACTTTGCCTGCCCTCTCCAGGGGATTTCTGTCCATTCCATTGACCACAACCCTATAGATTAGGAGAAACTCCAAAGTCCCGAGGATATTCCAATATTATAGGTCGCCCAGGACAAACAGGGGCGATCTGACACAATCTGAACAACTACCTCACCTCAGATACTTAGACATGTATCCCCAGCAAAGAGATTGAACCGGACAGGCAACTAGGCTCTAATCATATCCACTGCTTTTGTTTCCAGAAATCTCTCCTCAGAGGCCTGTTTTCCAATACCAGCATATGGGAGATTCCTTAGGCACTCATCAAAACAATTCTCTTCTCTACATAGGAAACACTCTTTAGAGCTCCATCATAACCTCCGGTTATGAACATCCCTCAAGGACCCGGATCAAGACCCCATTCCAAGGTCTCCATGGACACAAATGCACATTATGACCCATCCTCAACTCACCCATTTCAACACACCCGATTCGGTTGCTCCACTAGATCAGGCAGATCGAACTTGCCTTGGCTCTATGAGACACCTGGAATGGGAGGCAGGCTGCCCAGGCATCCATCCTTAGAACCCTGCTCTGGATAACTTCCTTATGGGATGTCCTGGAGCGATCCACTGGCCTCACCTGTCCCACAGAAGGAATAATTGCGGTTTGGAGCATCTCACAATTCAAATCGTGGGAAAACCTCCATGTCCTCGTGACACCCTCCCATTCATGAAGGGGCCGTCATGGACAGAAACTCCGACCTAAGCCAACGTCAGATCCTAGCTCTGTCTTCAGGTATACGGGATCTCGAATGATCTCTGCAGAGGGTGCCTGCCGTCCCTTCACCCCGAAATCTAAGTCTGGCTTGTGTTCTCAGAATTTTTTCCTCACACTCCTGGCCCACAAGCCTTCCAGTTTGGGAATTCTGGAGCCAGTATGTGACACTGTGTCTTCCTTCCAAAGATAAACGTTGCCCTCTGGGGCTACCCAGTAACCACAAATGAGTAACATCCTGCACGAAACTCGACTGCACCCCAATGATACAGTCTAGCCTGGACACTAATTCGCTGTCTGCCACAGCCTGAGCCTGCACCTCCCAACCCACACTCAACAGCTGGCCGAACACTGAGCACAGCAGACACACCATGGCCTTAGGGCTTCATCTCTTCCCAACCTCAGTTTTCAGGCTTCAGAACCAAGACCTTAAATCCAATCACAGTCAAGGAGTGAAAGTGTTGCAGAAATTACAACTCCTTCTTCCCCATGGCCAGAAAACTTGTGGTTGCCATATTGTGCAACGTTCAGTGTAGGAGAAACCAGCATGGTACATTAGGCCACGCCCTGACTTGAGGGGCTCCTTGGGCACAAAAACACATTGTGAAACTCAGTGTGAGACCTATCCTCAAGGAAGGCCTCTAAGTGTCTGGACCAAGAGCCCAAATATGGGGATTGCCATGTTCTTAGGTCCCAATGTTAACCAGAGGTCTGGTTGTCCAGTCGCCCCTCCCCAGGACTCTGCTCTGGAATGCCTCTTTTGGTGGTCCACCTGAGGTAAAAAAAAAAAAAAAAAAAAACAAAAAAAAACAGAAAGACCTCCTTCCTTCCGACAGAATGACTCCAAGCTCTTGGGATCGGGTCAAATCCCCAGAAAGGGAGCCTCATCGATGGCCCATGAGGACCCGCCGACATTCCATGGCAATCGGTGACACATTTCCAGAAAAAAAAGAAAAAAAAGCATGAGCATGCACATCACATTAGCCCTTTGTTCATATCCCTAAGAGGTCTCCCCCGGTCTATAGATCGGGCCGGCCATACCTACATCCCCCAACCTAAGTGGAGTTTGTGTTTTCAGACTTTTGTCCAAATAGCCCTGGACCACACACGCTCCACACTTGGGTCCCTGGAGCCACACCTCAGGACTGTGCTTCCCTTTCAAGGGAATTCTTCCCATTCCATTGGCAACAACCTTGCAAAATAGGAAAACCTCCAAAGTCACCGAGGCCATCCCAATAGTTTAGGCCGACCAGGACAAACAGGGGTGATCTCAAACCACCTGAACAACTACCTCCACTCTGACAACAGATGTCCCCAGAGAAAAATATTGAACCGGACAGGCCCCTAGGCCCTAATCAGATCCATTGCTTTGGTTTCCAGGCATCTCTCCTCAGAGGCCTCGTTTCCAATACCAGCATATGATGGTTTCCTGAGGCACCAATAAGAACAAATCTCGTCTCCCCATGGAAAACTTGCTCATTGGAGCTTTGTCATAACCTCTGGTTAGGAGAATCCTTCAGGGCCCTGGTGCCACTGCCCCATACCAAGGTCTCCATGGACTCAAACCAACATTAAGACCATCCTCAGGAAAGTCCATTCAACTCAGCCCCCTCTGTTGCTACCCCAAGCCAGCAGATCAAACGTTTCTTGTTGCTAGGAGACAATTGGAATGTGAGGCTGCTGCCCAGGCATCCATACGTAGAATCCTGTTCTGGAAAAATACCTTATAAGACGTCCTGGAGCCATCCAACAAGTCTTAATTGTCCCACAGAAGGAATTCTTGCGGATTGGAGCATCTCACAACTCCAATAGTGGCAAAACCCCCATGGCCTATAATCCCCCCTCTTCTTGAAGGGGCCAAAATGGAAAGAAACTCAAACCTGAGCCAAAGTCTGATCCTCGACCTAACTTCAGACGCATGAGATCTCAATTCAGCTCTGCAGAGTGTGCCTGCCATGCCCTTGCCCCGAAACCTAAGCCTAGCTTGTGTTCTCAGCTTCCGTCCTCACTCTCCTGGCCCACAAGCCCTCCAGTTTGGGAATTCCGAAGCCACAATGCAGCACTCTGCCTGCCCTCCAGAAGAAAAACTTTGCCCTATGCTGCTAATAAGAAACCCCAAATGATTTTCTAATGCATGTCACTCGATGGTAAAGCAATTATACAGCCTACCATGTATACTAATGCCCTGTCTGGCACAGCCTGAGACAAGACATCCCAAACGACACCCAGACAGCTGGCCCCAACCTGGACACATAGGACCCGCTATGGCTGTAGGTCGTCATCTCTTCCCAACCTCGGTTTTCAGGCTTCAGAACCTAGACCTTATCTCCAATCACTGCGCAGGGGTGAACGTGATGCAGAAATTGGAATTCCTCCTTCCCCATGGCCAGAAACCTTGTGGTTGGCATGTTGTCCAAAGTTCAATGTGGGAAAACCTGCATTTTCCGAAAGGCCACGCCAGTGCTTGAGGGCCGCCTAGGGCACAGACATGCATTGTGACCTGCAGCGTGAGTCCCGTATTAAAGTAACGCCTCTCAGTGGCTGGAACAAGATCCTGCATATGGGGCTTGTCATATCCATAGGCCTCCAGGCTTAACCAGAGGGCGAGTATTCCAGTTGTCAGTACCCACTGCTATGCTCTAGAATCCCTCTACTGGGGGGACACATGAAGCAGAAAACAGGACACTTCCCTTCCCACAGAATGACCCCAAACTCTTGGGGGCTGGACAAACTACCAGAGAGGGAGACTTCTACGACCCATGAGGCAACTCCTACATTAAACGGCCATTGTGGACAAAACATCCAGAGACAAAAGCCTGAGCGACTGCCTCCCTCTCATCCTTCTTTCATATCCAGAGGAGCTCCCCTCATGGACTGTAGATCAGGCCTGACGTAACCTCGGCCCCAAACCTGAGCTGAGTTAGGGTTTTTGGATGTCTGTCTGCACAGCCATGGCCCACACAGCCTCCAGGCTGGGGTCTCTGGAGCCACACCACAGAACTGTGCCTGCTCTCTCCTAAGAAACTGCCCATTCCATTGGCCACAACTCTACAAAATAGTAGAAACCTCAAGGTCCCCAAGGACATCCCACTACCGCAAGCCGCACTGGACAAATAGGGGCATTATGACACAAGCTGAGCAACTACTACCTCCATGCAGACACACAGACAGATATCCGCAGAGACAGAAGATTGAACCAGACCGGCCCCTAGGCCCTATTATGAACTCTTGCTTTGGTGTCCAGGTATCACTCCTCAGAGGCCTGGGTTCGAAGACCAGCATACGGGGCTTTCCTGAGGCACCAGACAGAAGACCTCTCATCTCCACATGGGAAGCTTCCTTGTTGGAGTTGTGTCAAGCCCTTCGGGTTGGAGAATCCTGCCGAGTCCCTTAGCTTCTGCCACATTCCAAGGTCTCCATGGCCACCAACCCACATTATGACTCATCCTCAGGAGAGTCCATTTAAACTCAGCCTTCTGGGTAGCTCACCCAAGAGCCCGCAGATTGAGCGTGCCTTGTCTCGACCAGGCAATGGGAAGGTGAGTTGGCGTGTCTCGGCATCCATGCTTAGGCCCCTGCTCTCGAGTCTTTCTGTATGGGGCATCCTGGAACCATCCAATAGTACTCGACTGTCCTGAAGAAGGAAACTTTGAAGTTTGGAGCAGCTCACAACTCCCAGCGTAGGGAAACATCCCTGGCCTCATGACGCCCCCACCCCCTTCAGGAAGGGGCCGTCATGGACACAAACTCCAGCTTGAGGCAACATCTGATACTCGCCCTGACCTCACCTGCAGGAGATCTCGATTCAGCCTCTGCAGAGTGGGCCTGCCATGCTCTTGGCCCCAAAACTCGTGCTAGCTTGTGTTTTCAGGCTTCCTTCCTCACAATCCTGGCCACACCCCTCCAGTTTGGCAATTCTGGAGACACAATGCAGCACTCTGCCTGCCCTCCAGAAGAAAAATGTTGCCCTATAGGGCTAACCGGAAACGCCAAATGAGTAACAACCTGCATGCCACTCGACCATACCCCAATTATACAGTCTAGCCTGTGCACTAAAGCCCTGTCTGACACAGCCTGAGGGCAAACCTCCAGTCCAACACCCAGAAAGCTGGCCGTAACAGAGCATATCACACCCACAATGGCTTTAGGACATCATCTCTACCCAACCTCAGTTTTCACCTTCAGAACCTAGGCCTTATCTCCACTCACTGCTCAGGAGTGAACCTGATGCAAAAATCAGAACTTCTCCTTCGCCTTGGCAAGTAACCTAGTGGTTGGCATGTTGTCCATTCTTCATTGTAGGAGAAAGCAGCATGGACTATGAGGCCCCACCTATCCCTGAGGGCCACAATTTGCACAAACACACATTGTGACCCTCAGCGTGAGCCCTATCCTCATGTAAAGCCTCTTAGTGACTGAAACAACAGCCCACATATGGGGCTTGCCAAGCCCCTAGTCCCCCAATCTCAACCAGAGTTCGAGATGTCTAGTCAACCCTACTCAGGGCTCTACTCGGGAATCCCACCTTTGTGGGACTATTGAGGTAAAAAAAAAAATACAGAAAGGACTCTTCCAATCCACAGAATGATCCCAACCCCGTGCGATCAGGCCAAATCACCAGAGAAAGAATTGTCCATGGCCCTTGAGGACACCCCGACATTCCATGGCCGCCGTTGACACAAAATCCAGAGACAAAAGCCTGAGCAAGCGCCACATACTCGCCCTTTGTTCATAGCCCGGAAAATTCTCACGGTCTGTAGACCGAGCCTTCATACATACATCCCCAAACCTAAGCTGAGTATGTGTTTTCAGACTTCTGTCCCCACAGGCCTGGCCCACACACCATCCAAGCTGGGGCCCCTGGAACCACACCTCAGGACTGTGGCTTCCCTCTCCAGGGGAATTCTGCATTTCCATTGGCCACAACCCAATAGATTAGGAGAATCCGCCAAAATCCCCCAGGCCATCCGAATAATTTTGGCTGCCCAGGACACACAGGGATGATCTTTCACAAGTTAGGAAACTACCTCCTCTCAGACCCAGAGACAGATATCCCCATAGAATAAGATTGAACTGGACAGGCACTTAGGCCCTAATCAGATCCATTGCTTTTGATTCCAGTCATCTCTCCTCAGAGGCCTGGTTTCCAATACCAGCATATGGGAGATTCCTTAGGCACTCATCAAAACAATTCTCTTCTCTACATAGGAAACATACTCTTTAGAGCTCCCTCAAAACCTCCGGTTATGAACATCCCTCAAGGCCCCGGTTCAAGCACCCCATTCCAAGGTCTACATGGACACAAATGCACATTATGACCCATCCTCAACTCACCCATTTCAACCCACCTGCCTCGGTTGCTCCCCTAGATCCAGCAGATCGAACTTGGCTTGGCGCTATGAGACACCTGGAATGGGAGGCAGGCTGCCCAGGCATCCATCCTTAGAACCCTGCTCTGGATAACTTCCTTATGGGATGTCCTGGAGCCATCCCACAGGTCTCGACTGTCCCACAGAAGGAATCATTGCGGTTTGGAGCATCTCACAATTCCCATCGTGGGAAAACCTCCATGTCTTCGTGACACCCTCCCCTTCATGAAGGGGCCGTCATGGACAGAAACTTCGACCTAAGCCAACGTCTGATCCTAGCTCTGTCTTCAGGTATACAGGATCTCGAATCATCTCTGCAGAGGGTGCCTGCCGTACCCTCACCTCGAAATCTAAGTCTGGCTTGTGTTCTCAGAATTTTTTCCTCACACTCCTGGCCCACAAGCCTTCCAGTTTGGGAATTCTGGAGCCACTATGTGGCACTGTGTTTTCCCTCCAGAAGAAAAACGTTGCCCTCTGGGGCTACCCAGTAACCACAAATGAGTACCATCCTGCACGAAACTCGACTGCACCCCAATGATACAGTCTAGCCTGGGCACTAATTCCCTGTCTGCCACAGCCAGAGCCTGCTCCTCCCAACCCACACTCAGCTGGCCGAACACTGAGCACATCAGACACACCATGGCCTTAGGTCTTCATCTCTTCCCAACCTCAGTTTTCAGGCTTCAGAACCTAGACCTTAAATCCAATCACAGTCCAGGAGTGAAAGTGTTGCAGAAATTAGAACTCCTTCTTCCCCATGGCCAGAAAACTTGTGCTTGCCATATTGTGCAACGTTCAGTGTAGGAGAAACCAGCATGGTACATTAGGCCACGCCCTGACTTGAGGGTCTCCTTGGGCACAAAAACACATTGTGAAACTCAGTGTGAGACCTATCCTCAAGGAAGGCCTCTCAGTGTCTGGACCAAGATCCCACATATGGGGATTGCCATGTTCTCAGGTCCCAATGTTAACCAGAGTTCTGGTTGTCCAGTTGCCCCAACCCACGACTCTGCTCTGGAATCCCTATTTTGGTGGTCCACCTGAGGTAAAAAATATAAATAAATAAACAAAAAAATAAACAAAAAAAACCAGAAAGGCCTCCTCCCTTCCCACAGAATGACCCCAAACTCTTGGGATCAGGTCAAATCCCCAGAAAGGGAGCGTCATCGATGGCCCATGAGGAAACCCCGACATTCCATGGCAATCGGTGACACATTTCCAGAAAAAAAAAAAAAAAGCATGACCAAGCACCTCACATTCGCCCTTTGTTCATATCCCGAAGAGTTCTCCTCACGGTCTATAGATCGGGCCGGCCATACCTACATCCCCCAACCTAAGTGGAGTTTGTGTTTTCAGACTTTTGTCCAAATATCCCTGGACCACACACGCTCCACACTTGGGTCCCTGGAGCCACACCTCAGGACTGTGCTTCCCTTTCAAGGGAATTCTTCCCATTCCATTGGACACAACCTTGCAAATGAGGAAAAACCTCCAAAGTCACCGAGGCCCTCCCAATAGTGTATGCCGCCCAGGACAAACAGGGGTAATCTCAAACCAGCTGAGCAACTACCTCCACTCAGACAACAGATGTCCCCAGAAAAGAATATTGAACCGGACAGGCCCCTAGGCCCTAATCAGATCCATTGCTTTGGTTTCCAGGCATCTCTCCTCAGAGGCCTCGTTTCCAATACCAGCATATGGTGGTTTCCTAAGGCACCATTACGAACAAATCTCGTCTCCCCATGGAAAACTTGCTCATTGGAGCTTTGTCATAACCTCTGGTTAGGAGAATCCCTCAAGGCCCTGGTGCCACTGCCCAATACCAAGGTCTCCATGGACTCAAACCAACATTAAGACCATCCTCATGAAAGTCCATTTCAACTCAGCCCCCTCTGTTGCTACCCCAAGCCAGCAGATCAAACGTTTTTTGTTGCTAGGAGACAATTGGAATGTGAGGCTGGCTGCCCAGGCATCCATACTTAGAACCCTGTTCTGGAAAAATACCTTATAAGACGTCCTGGAGCCATCCAACAAATCTTAATTGTCCCACAGAAGGAATCCTTGCGGTTTGGAGCATCTCACAACTCCAATAGTGGGAAAACCCCCATGGGCTCATAATACCCCCCCTTCCTGAAGGGGCCCACATGGACAGAAACTCAAACCTGAGCCAAAGTCTGAACCTCGACCTGACTTCAGACGCATGAGATCTCAATTCAGCTCTGCAGAGTGTGCCTGCCATGTCCTTGCCCTGAAACCTAAGCCTAGCTTGTGTTCTCAGACTTCCGTCCTCACTCTCCTGGCCCACAAGCCCTCCAGTTTGGGAATTCCGAAGCCACAATGCAGCACTCTGCCTGCCCTCCAGAAGAAAAACTTTGCCCTATGCTGCTAATAAGAAACCCCAAATGATTTTCTAATGCATGCCACTCGATTGTAAAGCAATTATACAGCGCACCCTGTATTCTAATGCCCTGTCTGGACAGCCTGAGACAAGACATCCCAAACGACACCCAGACAGCTGGCCCCAACCTGGACACATAGGACCCGCTATGGCTGTAGGTCGTCATCTCTACCAACCTCGGTTTTCAGGCTTCAGAACCTAGACCTTATCTCCAATCACTGCCCAGGGTGAATGTGATGCAGAAATTAGAATTCCTCCTTCCCCATGGCCAGAAACCTTGTGGTTGGCATGTTGTCCAGCGTTCAATGTGGGAAAACCTGCATTGTCCGAAAGGCCACGCCAGTGCTTGAGGGCCGCCTAGGGCACAGACATGCATTGTGACCTGCAGCGTGAGTCCCGTATTAAAGTAACGCCTCTCAGTGGCTGGACCAAGATCCTGCATATGGGGCTTGTCATATCCATAGGCCCCCAGGCTTAACCAGAGGGCGAGTATTCCAGTTGTCAGTACCCTCTGCTATGCTCTAGAATCCCTCTACTGGAAGGACACATGAGGCAGAAAACAGGACACTTCCCTTCCCACAGAATGACCCCAAACACTTGGGGGCTGGACAAACTACCAGAGAGGGAGACTTCTACGACCCATGACGCAACTCCTACATTAAACGGCCATTGTGGACAAAACATCCAGAGACAAAAGCCTGAGCGACTGCCTCCCTCTCACCCTTCTTTCATATCCAGAGGAGCTCCCCTAATGGACTGTAGATCAGGCCTGCCGTAACCTCGGCCCCAAACCTGAGCTGAGTTAGGGTTTTTGGATGTCTGTCTGCACAGCCATGGCCCACACAGCCTCCAGGCTGGGGTCTCTGGAGCCACACCACAGAACTGTGCCTGCTCTCTCCTAAGAAACTGCCCATTCCATTGGCCACAACTCTACAAAATAGTAGAAACCTCAAGGTCCCCAAGGACATCCCACTACCGCAAGCCGCACTGGACAAATAGGGGCATTATGACACAAGCTGAGCAACTACTACCTCCATGCAGACACACTCACAGATATCCGCAGAGACAGAAGATTGAACCAGACAGGCCCCTAGGCCCTATTATGAACTCTTGCTTTGGTGTCCAGGTATCACTCCTCAGAGGCCTGGGTTCGAAGACCAGCATACGGGGCTTTCCTGAGGCACCAGGCAGAAGACCTCTCATCTCCACATGGGAAGCTTCCTGGTTGGAGTTGTGTCAAGCCCTTCGGGTTGGAGAATCCTGCAGAGTCCCTTAGCTACTGCCACATTCCAAGGTTTCCATGGCCACCAACCCACATTATGACTCATCCTCAGGAGAGTCCATTTAAACTCAGCCTTCTGGGTAGCTCACCCAAGAGCCCGCAGATTGAGCGTGCCTTGTCTCGACCAGGAAATGGGAAGGTGAGTTGGCGTTTCTCGGCATCCATGCTTAGGCCCCTGCTCTCGAGTCTTTCTGTATGGGGCATCCTGGAACCATCCAATAGTACTCGACTGTCCTGAAGAAGGAATCTTTGAAGTTTGGAGCAGCTCACAACTCCCAACGTAGGGAAACCTCCCTGGCCTCATGACACCCCCACCCCCTTCAGGAAGGGGCCGTCATGGACACAAACTCCAGCTTGAGGCAACATCTGATACTCGCCCTGACCTCACCTGCAGGAGATCTCGATTCAGCCTCTGCAGAGTGGGCCTGCCATGCTCTTGGCCCCAAAACTCGTGCTAGCTTGTGTTTTCAGACTTCCTTCCTCACAATCCTGGCCACACCCCTCCAGTTTGGCAATTCTGGAGACACAATGCAGCACTCTGCCTGCCCTCCAGAAGAAAAATGTTGCCCTATAGGGCTAACCGGAAACGCCAAATGAGTAACAACCTGCATGCCACTCGACCATACCCCAATTATACAGTCTAGCCTGTGCACTAAAGCCCTGTCTGACACAGCCTGAGGGCAGACCTCCAGTTCAACACTCAGACAGCTGGCCGTACACAGAGCATATCACACCCACAATGGCTTTAGGCCATCATCTCTACCCAACCTCAGTTTTCACCTTCAGAACCTATGCCTTATCTCCACTCACTGCTCAGGAGTGAACGTGATGCAAGAATCAGAACTTCTCCTTCGCCTTGGCAAGAAACCTAGTGGTTGGCATGTTGTCCAATGTTCATTGTAGGTGAAAGCAGCATGGACTATGAGGCCCAACCTGTCCCTGAGGGCCACAATTTGGACAAACACACATTTTGACCCTCAGCGTGAGCCCTAACCTCATGTAAAGCCTCTTAGTGACTGGAACAACAGCCCCCATATGGGGCTTGCCAAGCCCCTAGTCCCCCAATCTCAACCAGAGTTCGAGATGTCTAGTCACCCCTACTCAGGGCTCTACTCGGGAATGCCACCTTGGTGGGACTCTTGAGGTAAAAAAAAAAAATACAGAAAGGACTCTTCCCATCCACAGAATGATCCCAACCCCTTGGGATCAGGCCATATCACCAGAGAAAGAATTGTCCATGGCCCTTGAGGACACCCCGACATTCCACGGCCACCATTGACACAAAATCCAGAGACAAAACCCTGAGCAAGCGCCACATACTCGCCCTTTGTTCATAGCCCGGAAAATTCTTACTGTCTGTAGATCGAGCCTTCATACATACCAAACCTAAGCTGAGTTTGTGTTTTCAGACTTCTGTCTCCACAGTCCTGGCCCACACACCATCCAATCTGGTGCCCCTGGAGACACACCTCAGGACTGTGGCTTCCCTCTCCAGGGGAATTCTGCCATTTCCATTGGCCACAACCATATAGATTAGGAGAATCCTCCAAACTCCCCGTGGCCATCCCAATAGTGTTGGCTGCCCAGGACACACTGGGATGATCTTTCACAAGTTAGGAAACTACCTCCACTCAGACCCAGAGACAGATATCCCCATAGAATAAGATTGAACTGGACAGGCACTTAGGCTCTAATCAGATCCATTGCTTTTGTTTCCAGGCATCTCTCATCAGAGGCCTGGTTTCCAATACCAGAATATGGGGGATTACTGAGGCACTCATCAGAAAAATCTCATCTCCACATAGGAAATGTACTCTTTGGAGCTCTATAAAAACCTCTGTTTAGGAGAATCTTTCAGGGCCACGGATCAAGCGCCCCATTCCAAGGTCTCCATGGACTTAAACCCACATTATGATCTATCCTCGGGAGAGTCCATGTCAACTCAACCCCCTTGGTTTCTCCCCCAGGGCCTGCAGATCAAACCTGCCTTGTTGCTAGGAGACAACTAGAATGGGAGGCGGGCTGCCCAGGCATCCATCCTTAGAACCCTACTCTGGAGTCGTTCCACATGGGACATCCTAGAGCCATCCAACAGGTCTCAAGTGTCCCACAGAAGGAATCTTTGCAGTCTGGAGCATCTCACAACTCCCATTGTGGGAAAATCTACATGGCCTCTTGAGACGCTCCACTTTATAAAGGGGCCATCATGGACAGAAACTCCAACCTGAGCAAACGTCTGATATTCGCCCTGACTTCAGGTGCATGAGATCTTGATTCAGCTCTGCAGAGTGTGCCTTCTGTGCACTCACCCCCAAAACTAAGCCTAGCTTGTGTTCTCAGACTACCGTCCTCACACCCCTGCCCCAAAAGCCCTACAGATTGGCAATACTGGGGCCATAATGCAGCACACTGCCTGCCCTCCAGAAGAAAAACGTTGCCTTATGGAGCTACCTAGAAACTCGAATAAGGATCAACTGAACGCCACTCGACTGCACCCCAAATATGCAGTCTACCCTGTCTAATGCCTTGTCTGACACAGCATGAGCCCACACCTCCAGACCTACGCTCAACAGCTGGCCGCACACTGAGCTCATTGGACCCATCAGGTCCTTAGGTCTTCATCTCTTCCAACCTCAGTTTTCGGGTTTCAGAACCAAGACCTAAACTCCAAACACTGTCCAGGGGTGAACGTGATGCAGAAATCACAACTCTTCCTTCGCCATGGCTGGAAACCTTGTGGTTGGCATATTCTCCAACGTTCAGTGTAGAAGAATCTAGCGTGGCCCATGAGGCACTTCCCATGCTTGAGGGCCTTGTTGGGCACAAATAGGCATTGTGAACCTCAGCATGAGCCCTGTCCTCAAGGAAGGCCTCTCAGTGTCTGAATCAAGAGCCCGCCTATTGGACTTGCCATGCCCCTAGGCCCCCAAACTTAAACAGAGGTGGGGATATCCAGTTGTCCCTCCCAAGGACTCTGCTCTGGAATCCCTCTTTTATTGGGACACTTGAGGTACATAAAATAAAATATAAAATAAAATAAAATAAAAAACAGAAAAGACTCCTCCCATCCCACAGAATGTACCCAAACTCTTGGGATCGGGTCAAATCCTCAGAGAAAAAAAGCCATCCACAACCCATGAGGCCACGCCAGCATTCCACCCACATTGTTGACACAAATCCAGAGACAAAACCTGAGCAAGCACCTCAAACTCACCCTTTTTCATATCCCTAAGTGTTATCACAGTCTGTAGATTGGGCGTGCCATACCTATGTCCCCAATCCTAAGCGGAGTTTGTGTTTTCAGACTTTCGTCCCCACAGGCCTGGCCCACACAGCCTCAAGGCTGGGCCCCTAGAGCCAAACTCAGAACTGTGCCTGCCCTCTCCAGGGGATATCTGCCAATTCCATTGGCCACAAACCTATAGATTAGGAGAAACTCCAAAGGCCCGAAGCCATCCCAATATTATAGGCTGCCCAGGACAAACAGGGGCGATCTGACACAAGCTGAGCAACTACGTCCCCTCAGATCCTTAGACACGTATCCTCAGGAAAGAGATTGAACCGGACAGGCACCTAGGCCCTAATCATCTCGATTGCTTTTGTTTCCAGTCATCTCTCCTCAGAGGCCTGGTTTCCAATACCAGCATATGGGAGATTCCTTAGGCACTCATCAAAACAATTCTCTTCTCTACATAGGAAACGTACTCTTTAGAGCCCATCAAAACCTCCGGTTATGAACATCCCTCAAGGCCCCGGATCAAGCACCCCATTCCAAGGTCTCCATGGACACAAATGCACATTATGACCCATCCTCAACTCACAAATTTAAACATACCCGCCTCGGTTGCTCCCCTAGATCCAGTAGGCGAACTTGCCTTGGCGCTATGAGACACCTGGAATGGGAGGCAGGCTGCCCAGGCATCCATCCTTAGAACCCTGCTCTGAATAACTTCCTTATGGGATGTCCTGGAGCCGTCCCACAGGTCTCGACTGTCCCACAGAAGGAATCATTGCGGTTTGGAGCATCTCACAATTCCCATCGTGGGAAAACCTATGTCCTCGTGACACCGTCCCCTTCATGAAGGGGCCGTCATGGACAGAAACTCCGACGTAAGCCAACGTCTGATCCTAGCTCTGTCTTCAGGCATACGGGATCTCGAATCATCTCTGCAGAGGGTGCCTGCCGTCCCCTCACCCCGAAATCTAAGTCTGGCTTGTGTTCTCAGAATTTTTTCCTCACACTCCTGGCCCACAAGCCTTCCAGTTTGGGAATTCTGGAGCCACTATGTGGCACTGTGTCTTCCCTCCAGAAGAAAAACGTTGCCCTCTGGGGCTACCCAGTAATCACAAATGAGTACCATCCTGCACGAAACTCGACTGCACCCCAATGATACAGTCTAGCCTGGGCACTAATTCCCTGTCTGCCACAGCCTGAGCCTGCACCTTCCAACCCACACTCAACAGCTGGCCGAACACTGAGCACATCAGACACACCATGGCCTTAGGTCTTCATCTCTTCCCAACCTCAGTTTTCAGGCTTCAGAACCTAGACCTTAAATCCAATCACAGTCCAGGAGTGAAAGTGTTGCAGAAATTAGAACTCCTTCTTCCCCATGGCCAGAAAACTTGTGGTTGCCATATTGTGCAACGTTCAGTGTAGGAGAAACCAGCATGGTACATTAGGCCACGCCCTCACTTGAGGGGCTCCTTGGGCAAAAAAAACACATTGTGAAACTCAGTGTGAGACCTATCCTCAAGGAAGGCCTCTCAGTGTCTGGACCAAGAGCCCACATATGGGGCTTGCCATGTTCTTAGGTCCCAATGTTAACCAGAGGTCTGGTTGTCCAGTCGCCCCTCGCCAGGACTCTGCTCTTGGATCCCTCTTTTGGTGGTCCACCTTAGGTAAAAAAAAATAATAATAATAAAAAAATAAACAAAAAAACAAGAAAGGCCTTCTCCCTTCCCACAGAATGACCCCAAACTCTTGGGATCGGGTCAAATCCCCAGAAAGGGAGCCTCATCAATGGCCCATGAGGACACCCCGACATTCCATGGCAATCGGTGACACAATTCCAGAAAAAAAAAAAAAAGCATGAGCCAGCACCTCACATTCGCCCTTTGTTCATATCCCGAAGAGTTCTCCTCATGGTCTCTAGATCGGGCCGGCCATACCTACATCCCCCAACCTAAGTGGAGTTTGTGTTTTCAGACTTTTGTCCAAATAGCCCTGGACCACACACGCTCCACACTTGGGTCCCTGGAGCCACACCTCAGGACTGTGCTTCCCTTTCAAGGGAATTCTTCCCATTCCATTGGCCACAACCTTGCAAATGAGGAAAAACCTCCAAAGTCACTGAGGCCATCCCAATAGTGTATGCCGCCCAGGACAAACAGGGGTGATCTCAAACCAGCTGAGCAACTACCTCCACTCAGACAACAGATGTCCCCAGAGAAGAATTTTGAACCGGACAGGCCCCTAGGCCTAATCAGATCCATTGCTTTGGTTTTCAGGCATCTCTCCTCAGAGGCCTCGTTTCCAATACCAGCATATGGTGGTTTCCTGAGGCACCAATAAGAACAAATCTCGTCTCCCCATGGATACTTGCTCATTGGAGCTTTGTCATAACCTCTGGTTAGGAGAATCCTTAAGGGCCCTGGTGCCACTGCCCCATACCAAGGTCTCCATGGACTCAAACCAACATTAAGACCATCCTCAGGAAAGTCCATTTCAACTCAGCCCCCTCTGTTGCTACCCCAAGCCAGCAGATCAAACGTTTCTTGTTGCTAGGAGACAATTGGAATGTGAGGCTGGCTGCCCAGGCATTCATACTTAGAACCCTGTTCTGGAAAAATACCTTATAAGACGTCCTGGAGCCATCCAACAAATCTTAATTGTCCCACAGAAGGAATCCTTGCGGTTTGGAGCATCTCACAACTCCAATAGTGGGAAAACCCCCATGGGCTCATAATGTCCCCCCTTCATGAAGGGGCCCACATGGACAGAAACTCAAACCTGAGCCAAAGTCTGATCCTCGACCTGACTACAGAAGCATGAGATCTCAATTCAGCTCTGCAGAGTGTGCCTGCCATGTCCTTGCCCCGAAAACTAGCCTAGCTTGTGTTCTCAGACTTCCGTCTTCACTCTACTGGCCCACAAGCCCTCCAGTTTGGGAATTCCGAAGCCACAATGCAGCACTCTGCCTGCCCTCCAGAAGAAAAACTTTGCCCTATGCTGCTAATAAGAAACGCCAAATGACTTTCTAATGCATGCCACTCTTTTGTAAAGCAATTATACAGCCTACCCTGTATACTAATGCCATGTGTGGCACAGCCTGAGACAAGACATCCCAAACGATACCCAGACAGCTGGCCCCAACATGGACACATAGGACCCGCTATGGCTGTAGGTCGTCATCTCTACCAATCTCGGTTTTCAGGCTTCAGAACCTAGACCTTATCTCCAATCACTGCCCAGGGGTGAACGTGATGCAGAAATTAGAATTCTTCCTTCCCCATGGCCAGAAACCTTGTGGTTGGCATGTTGTCCAACGTTCAATGTGGGAAAACCTGCATTGTCCGAAATGTCACGCCAGTGCTTGAGGGCCGCCTAGGGCACAGACATACATTGTGACCTGCAGCGTGATTCCCGTATTAAAGTAATGCCTCTCAGTGGCTGGACCAAGATCCTGCATATGGGGATTGTCATATCCATAGGCCCCCAGCCTTAACCAGAGGGCGAGTATTCCAGTTGTCAGTACCCACTGCTATGCTCTAGAATCCCTCTACTGGGGGGACACATGAAGCAGAAAACAGGACACTTCCCTTCCCACAGAATGACCCCAAACTCTTGGGGGCTGGACAAACTACCAGAGAGGGAGACTTCTACGACCCTTGAGGCAACTCCTACATTAAACGGCCATTGTGGACAAAACATCCAGAGACAAAAGCCTGAGCGACTGCCTCCCTCTCACCCTTCTTTCATATCCAGAGGGGCTCCCCTCATGGACTGTAGATCAGGCCTGCCGTAACCTCGGCCCCAAACCTGAGCTGAGTTAGGGTTTTTGGATGTCTGTCTGCACAGCCATGGCCCACACAGCCTCCAGGCTGAGGTCTCTGGAGCCACACCACAGAACTGTGCCTGCTCTCTCCTAAGAAACTGCCCATTCCATTGGCCACAACTCTACAAAATAGTAGAAACCTCAAGGTCCCCAAGGACATCCCACTACCGCAAGCCGCACTGGACAAATAGGGGCATTATGACACAAGCTGTGCAACTACTACCTCCATTTAGACACACAGACAGATATCCGCAGAGACAGAAGTTTGAACCAGACAGGCCCCTAGGCCCTATTATGAACTCTTGCTTTGGTGTCCAGGTATCACTCCTCAGAGTCCTGGGTTCGAAGACCAGCATACGGGGCTTTCCTGAGGCACCAGACAGAAGACCTCTCATCTCCACATGGGAAGCTTCCTTGTTGGGGTTGTGTCAAGCCCTTCGGGTTGGAGAATCCTGCAGAGTCCCTTAGCTACTGCCACATTCCAAGGTCTCCATGGCCACCAACCCACATTATGACTCATCCTCAGGAGAGTCCATTTAAACTCAGCCTTCTGGGTAGCTCACCCAAGAGCCCGCAGATTGAGCGTGCCTTGTCCTCACCAGGCAATGGGAAGGTGAGTTGGCGTTTCTCGGCATCCATGCTTAGGCCCCTGCTCTCGAGTCTTTCTGTATGGGGCATCCTGGAACCATCCAATAGTACTCGACTGTCCTGAAGAAGGAAACTTTGAAGTTTGGAGCAGCTCACAACTCCCAGTGTAGGGAAACCTCCCTGGCCTCATGACGCCCCCACCCCCTTCAGGAAGGGGCCGTCATGGACACAAACTCCAGCTTGAGGCAACATCTGATACTCGCCCTGACCTCACCTGCCGGAGATCTCGATTCAGCCTCTGCAGAGTGGGCCTGCCATGCTCTTGGCCCCAAAACTCGTGCTAGCTTGTGTTTTCAGACTTCCTTCCTCACAATTCAGGCCACACCCCTCCAGTTTGGCAATTCTGGAGACACAATGCAGCACTCTGCCTGCCCTCCAGAAGAAAAATGTTGCCCTATAGGCCTAACCAGAAACGCCAAATGAGTAACAACCTGCATGTCACTCGACCATACCCCAATTATACACTCTAGCCTGTGCACTAAAGCCCTGTCTGAAACAGCCTGAGGGCAGACCTCCAGTCCAACACCCAGACAGCTGGCCATAAACAGAGCATATCACACCCACAATGGCTTTAGGCCATCAACTCTACACAACCTCAATTTTCACCTTCAGAACCTAGACCTTATCTCCACTCACTGCTCAGGAGTGAACTTGATACAAGTATCAGAACTTCTCCTTCGCCTTGGCAAGAAACCTAGTGGTTGGCATGTTTTTCCAACGGTCAGTGTAGTTGAAACCAGTGTGGCCCATGATGCCCCGCCCATGTTTATGGGCCACATTGGTCACAAACACACATTGTGTCCCTCAGCCTGATCCCAGGCCTCAGGTAAGGCCTCTCAGTGGCTGGATGAAAAGTCAGCATATTGGGCTTGCCATGCCCCTAGGCCCCAAATTTTACCCATAGTTCGGGTTCTCCCTTCACTTTTCCCCAGGGCTCATCATTGGAATTCCTTTTTTGGCGGGACACCTGAGGTAACAAACCTGAAAGGAGTCCTCCCATTCCACAGATTGACGAAAAACAATTGGGATCGAACCAAATCCCCAGAGAGAAAAATTCGTCCATGGCCCATGAGGCTTCCCCGACATTCCACGGCCATCTCTGATACAAAATCCAGAGACAAAAGCCTGCTCAAGTGCCTCAGACTCGCTCTTTCTTTATATCTGGAAGAGTTCTTCTCATGGTTTATAGATCGGGCCTGCCATACCTACCTCCCCAAAGCTAAGCTGAGTTTGTGTTTTCAGACTTCTGTCCCCAAAGTCCTGGGCCACACACCTTCCATGCTGGGGCCCCAGGTGTCACACATTAGGACTGTGTCTACCCAATCCATGGGAATTCTGCCCATTCCATTGTCCAAAACCGTAAAATTAGGAGAACCCTCCAAATCCCTGAGGCCATCCCAATAGTGCAGGTCGCCCGGGACAAACAAGGGCGGTCTGATACCAGCTGAGCATCTACCTCCACTCATACCATAGATGGATGTCCCCTGAGAAGCAGATTGAACCAGACAGGACCCTAGGCCATAATCGGATACATTGCTTTCGTTTACAGGCATGTCTCCTCAAAAGCCTGGATTCCAATACCAGCATAGGGGTTTTTCTGAGGCACCCATCAGAACAAATCTCGACTCCACAAGGAAACTTGTGCATCGACCTATGTCAAAAGCTTAGGAGAATACTTCAGGGTCCCGGTGCCACCGCCCCATTTTAAGGCCCTCATGGACACAAACACACATTAGGACCCATCCTCAGGAAAGTCCATTTCAAGTCAGTCACTCCTGTTGCTCACGCAGTGCCATCAGATCTAAACTCTCTTGTTGCTAGGAGAAAATTGGAATGCGAGGCCTGCTTCCCAGTCATCCATCCTCGAATGGTGCCCTGGAGTCATTCCATATGGGATGTCCTGAAGCTGCCCAACAGGTCTCAATTTTCCCGCAGAAGGTATCCTTGAAGGGGGCATCCCACAACACCCAACGTGGGAAAACCTACATGGCCTCGAGATTTCGCTCCCTTCATGAAGGGGCCGTAATGCACATAAACTCCAACGTGAGCCAACGTCTGATCCTCGCCCTGACTTCAGATGCATGAGATATTGGTTCAGATCTACAGTGGTCCCTGCCGTGTCCTCGCCCTGATACACAAGTCTAGCTTGTGTTCTCAGACTTCCGTCCTCACATTCCTGGACACGAAGCCCTCAAGTTTGGCAATTCCGGACCGACAATGAAGCACTCTGCCTGCCCTCTAGAAAACAAATTTTGCCTAATGAGCTGCCCAGACAACTTATATGAGGATAAATCTACATGGCACTCGACTTTACCCAAATTATATAGTCTACGGGGGCACTAATGCACTGTCTGACACAACCTGAGCCCGGACCTCCTCACCAACACCCAGACAGCTGACCGCACACTGAGCACATCAGACCCGCCATGGCCTTAGGTTATCATCTCTTCCCTACCTCCGTTTTCAGGCTTCAGAATCTAGACCTTATCTCCAATCACTGCCCAAGGGTGACTGTGATGCAGAAATCAGAACTCTTCCTTACCCATGGCAAGAAATCTTGTCGTTGGCAGGTTGTCCAATGTTCAGTGTAGGAGAAACAAGGATTCACCATGAGGCCCCGCCCATTCTTGTTTGCGAAGTGGGCATAAACACGCATTGTGACCCTCAGTGTGAGTCCTGTCCTCTAGTAAGTCCTCTCAGTCGCTCGACCATTAGATCTCATAATGGGCTTGACATGTCCCTAGGCCCAAATTTGTAACCAGATTTCTGGTTGTCCAGTCGGCCCTCCCCAGGGCTCTACTCTGGAATACCTCATTTGGTGGACACCTGAGGTTAAAAAACAAAACAAGGCAAATCACAACAACAACAAAACGGACTTCTTCCATCCCACAGAATGACCCCAAAATCTTGCGATGGGGACAAACCCCCAGAGAGTAAGACTCGTCCATTTCCCATGAAGTCCACCGGAAATTTCATGACCATGAGTGACACGATATCCAGAGACAAAAACTTGAGCAAGAGCCTGAAACTCGCCCTTTTTTCATATCCCGAAGAGTTCTCCTCATGGTCTGTAGATCAATACTGCAATACCTATTACCCGAAACATAAGCCGCGTTTGTGTTTTCAGACAACTGTCCAAACAGCTCTGCCTACACACCCTACAGGCTCAGGCCCCTGGAGCCAAACCTGAGGACTGTACTTGCCCTCTCCAAGGGAATTGTATGTGCCCATTCCAATGGCCACAACCTACTAATAGGATAAACCTCCAAACTCCCTGAGGCCATCCCAATAGTGGTGGCTCTCCAGGACAAACAGGAGCAATCTGAGCCCATCTGACACCTACATGCACTCAGATGCATAGACTGATGTCCCCAGAGGTAAAAAGGTACGAACAGGCCCCTAGGCACTATTTGGATTCATTGTTGTGCTATCCATTCATCTCTCCTCAGAGGCCTGGATTTCAATACCAGCGTATTGCTGTTTCCTGACTCATCCCTCAGAACAAATCTCATCTACATATGGGAAACTTGCACGTTGGAGCTGTGTCAAAGCCTCTGTTTGAAAAAACCCTTCAGGGCCCCAGTGCCACCGCTTCATTCCAAGATCTCCATAGACACAAAAACATATTAGGATCCATCCACAGGAGAGTCCATTTCAACTCAGCCTCCTGGGTTGCTCCCCACAGATCCAGCAGATCTAACCTGTCTTGTTGCTAGGACACAATTGGAATGCGAGGTGGGCTACCCAGCCATCCATCCTTAGAACCCTGCTTGGAATCGTTGCCCTGGAGCCAACCAACAGGTCTCAATTGTCCTGCAGAACAATCTTTGCAGTTTGGAGCTTCTCAAAACTAACATCCTGGGAAAACCCCCACGGCCTCATGACCCCCCCGCCCCTTCATGAAGGGCCATCAGGGACAGAAACACCAACCTGAGCGATCTTCTGATCCTCGCCCTGACATCATAAGCACGAGATCTCGATTCAGGTCTGTAGATTGTTCCTGCCTTGTCCTCACCCAGAAACCTAAGCCTAGCTTGTTCTCAGATTTCCTTCCTCAGACTACTGGCCCACAAGCCTCCAGTTTGAAAACCAGAACTATAATGCAGCACTCTTTCTGCCCTCAGGAAGAAAAACATTGCCCTCTGGGGCTACCCAGAAACTCCAAAAGAGGATCAACCTGCACGCCATACGACTGTACCCCAAATATATAGGCTGACCTGGGCACTATTGCCCTTTTTGACACAGCCTGAGCCTGGATTACCTGGCCCCACACAGAAAGCTGGCCGTTCACTGAGCACATCGGACCCGCCATGGTCTTAGGTCGTCATCTCTTCCCAACCTCGGTTGTCAAGTTTCAGAACCTAGACCTTATCTCCAATCACTGCCCAGGCTTGAAAGTGATGCAGAAAACACAACTCCTTCCCCGTGGCAAGAAACCATGTGGTTGGCATGTTGTCCAATGTTCAGTGTAGTTGAAACCAGGGTGGCCCATGAGGCCCCGCTCATGTTTGAGGGCCACATTGGTCAAAACCACACATTGTGACCCTCACCCTGATCCCAGTCCTCAATAAGGCCTCTCAGTGGCTGGATGAAGAGATAGCATATTGGGCTTGCCATGCCCCTAGGCCCCAATTTTTAACCATAGTTAGGGTTCTCCCTTCACTTTTCCCCAGGGCTCTTCTTTGGAATTCCTCTTTTGGCGGGACACCTGAGGTAACAAACCTGAAAGGAGTCCTCCCATTCCACAGATTGACGAAAAACAATTGGGATCGGGCCAAATCCACAGAGAGGAAGATTCGTCCATGGCCCATGAGGCCTCCCCGACATTCCACGGCCATCTCTGATACAAAATCCAGAGACAAAAGCCTGAGCAAGCGCCTCAGACTCGCTCTTTCTTCATATCCGGAAGAGTTCTTCTCATGGTTTGTAGATCGGGCCTGCCATACCTACGTCCCCAAACCTAAGCTGAGTTTGTGTTTTCAGACTTCTGTCCTCAAATTCCTGGGCCACACACCCTCCAGGCTGGGGCCCATGGAGTCACACATTAGGACTGTGCCTACCCAATCCATGGGAATTCTGCCGATGCCATTGTCCAAAACAGTAAAATTTGGAGAACCCTCCAAATCCCTGAGGCCATCCCAATAGTGCAGGTCGCCCGGGACAAACAAGGGCGGTCTGATACCAGCTGAGCATCTACCTCCACTCATACCATAGATGGATGTCCCCTGAGAAGAAGATTGAACCAGACAGGACCCTAGGCCATAATCGGATACATTGCTTTGGATTACAGGCATGTCTTCTCAAAAGCCTGGATTCCAATACCAGCATAGAGGTTTTCCTGAGGCACCCATCAAAACAAATCTCGTCTCCACAAGGAACCTTGTGCATCGAGCTATGTCAAAAGCTTAGGAGAATACTTCAGGGTCCCGGTGCCACCGCCCCATTTTAAGGCCCTCATGGACACAAACACACATTAGGACCCATCCTCAGGAAAGTCCATTTCAAGTCAGCCACCCCGGTTTCTCCCGCAGAGCCATCAGATCTAAACTGTCTTGTTGCTAGGAGACAATTGGAATGCGAGGCGGGATTCCCAGGCATCCATCCTCGAACGGTGCCCTGGAGTCATTCCATATGGGATGTCCTGGATCTGCCCAACAAGTCTCATTGTCCCGCAGAAGGAATCCTTGAAGGGGGCATCCCACAACTCCCAACGTGGGAAAACCTCCATGGCCTCGAGATTCCGCTCCCTTCATGAAGGGGCCGTCATGCACAGAAACTCCAACCTGAGCCAACGTCTGATCCTCGCCCTGAATTCAGATGCATGAGATATAGGTTCAGATCTACAGGGGTACCTGCCGTGCCCTGGCCCTGAAACCCAAGTCTAGCTTGTGTTCTCAGACTTCCGTCCTCACACTCCAGGCCCGGAAGCCCGGAAGTTTCGCAATTCCAGACCCACAATGCAGCACTCTTCCTGCCCTTAGAAAAAAAATTTTGCCTAATGAGCTGCCCAGACAACTTATATGAGGATAAATCTACATGGCACTCGACTGTACCCAAAGTATATAGTCTAAACTGGGCACTAATGCACTCTCTGACACAACCTGAGCCCGGATCTCCTGACCAACACCCAGACAGCTGACCGCACACTGAGCACATCAGACCCGCCATGGCCTTAGGTCATCATCTCTTCCCTACCTCAGTTTTTAGGCTTCAGAACCTAGACCTTATCTCCAATCACTGCCCAGGGGTGCCTGTGATGCAGAAATCAGAACTCTTCCTTACCCATGGCAAGAAACCTTGTGGTTGGCATGTTGTCCAACGTTCAGTGTAGGAGAAACCAGGATTCACCATGAGGCCCTGCCCATTCTTGTTTGCGAAGTGGGCATAAACACGCATTGTGACCCTCAGCGTGAGTCCTGTGCTCTAGTAAGTCCTCTCAGGGGCTCGACCATTAGATGTCATAATGGGCTTGACATGTCCCTAGGCCACAATTTTTAACCACATTTCTGGTTGTCCGGTCGGCCCTCCCCAGGGCTCTACTCTGGAATCCCCCATTTGGTGGGACACCTGAGGATAAAAAACAAAACAAGGCAAATCAACAACAACAACAAAACGGACTTCTTCCATCCCCAGAATGACCCAAAACTCTTTGGACGGGGCCAAACCCCCAGAGTGTAAGACTCGTCCATTTCCCATGAAGTCACCAGGAAATTTCACGACCATGAGTGACACGATATCCAGAGACAAAAACTTGAGCACGAGCCTCACACTCGCCCCTTATTCATATCCCGAAGAGTTCTCCTCATGGTCTGTAGATCAATCCTGCCATACCTATGACCTGAAACATAAGCCGCGTTTGTGTTTTCAGACGACTGTCCAAACAGCTCTGCCTACACACCCTATAGGCTCAGGCCCCTGGAGCCAAACCTGAGGATTGTACTTGCCCTCTACAAGGGAATTGTATGTGCCCGTTCCAATGGCCACAACCTACTAATAGGATAAAACTCCAAACTCTCTGAGGCCATCCCAATAGTGGTGGCTTCCCAGGACAAACAGGGGCAATCTGAGCCCTACTGAGCACCTACATGCTCTCAGACGCATAGACTGATGTCCCCAGAGGTAAAAATGTACGAACAGGCCCCTAGGCACTATTCGGATTCATTGCTGTGGTATCCAGTCATCTCTCCTCAGAGGCCTGGATTTCAATACCAGCATATGGCTGTTTCCTGACTCATCCGTCAGAACAAATCTCATCTACATATGGGAAACTTGCACGTTGGAGCTGTGTCAAAGCCTCTGTTTGAAAAAACCCTTCAGGACCCCAGTGCCACCCCTTCATTCCAAGGTCTCCATAGACACAAAAACATATTAGGATCCATCCACAGGAGAGTCCATTTCAACCCAGATCCAGATTGCTCGCCCAGATCCAGCAGATATAACCTGTCTTGTTGCTAGCACACAATTGGAATGCAAGGTGGGCTACCCAGGCATCCATCCTTAGAACCCTGCTCGGAATCGTTGGCCTGGAGCCAACCAACATGTCTCAATTGTCCTGCACAAGAATCTTTGCAGTTTGGACCTTCTCACAACTAACATCGTGGGAAAACCCCCACGTACTCGAGACCCCGCCCCTTCATGAAGGGGCCATCAGGGACAGAAACACCAACCTGAGCGATCTTCTGATCCTCACCCTGACTTCAGAAGCACGAGATCTCGATTCGGGTCTGTAGATTGTTCCTGCCTTGTCCTCACACAGAAACCTAAGCCTAGCTTGTGTTATCAGATTTCCGTCTTCAGACTACTGGCCCACAAGCCCTCCAGTTTGCAAACCAGAACTATAATGCAGCACTCTGCCAGCCTTCAGGAAGAAAAACATTGCCCTGTGGGGCTACCCAGAAACTCCAAATGAGGATCAACCTGCATGCCATTCGACTGTACCCCAAATATATAGGCTGACCTAGGCACTATTGCCCTTTCTGACACAGCCTGAGCCTGGAATTCCTGGCCCCACCCAGAAAGCTGGTCGAACACTGAGCACGCCGGACGAGCCATGTCCTTAGGTCGTCATCTCTTCCCAACCTCGGTTGTCAAGTTTCAGAACCTAGACCTTATCTCCAATCACTGCCCAGGCTTGTAAGTGATGCAGAAATCACAACTCCTTCCCCGTGGCTAGAAACCATGTGGTTGGCATGTTTTCCAATGTTCAGTGTAGTTGAAACCAGTGTGGCCCAAGAGGCCCCGCCCATGTTTATGGGCCACATTGGTCACAAACACACATTGTGACCCTCAGCCTGATCCCAGTCCTCAGGTAAGGCCTCTCAGTGGCTGGATGAAGAGACAGCATATTGGGGTTGCCATGCCCCTAGGCCCCAAATTTTACACATAGTTCGGGTTGTCCCTTCGCTTTTCCCCAGGGCTCTTCTTTGGAATTCCTCTTTTGGCGGGACACCTAAGGTAACCAACCTGAAAGGAGACCTCCCATTCCACAGATTGACGAAAAAGAATTGGGATCGGGCCAATTCCACAGAGAGGAAGATTCGTCCATGGCCCATGAGGTTTCCCAGACAATCCACGGCCATCGCTGATACCGAATCTAGAGACAAAAGACTGAACAAGCACCTCAGACTCGCTCTTTCTTCATATCCTGAAGAGTTCTTCTCATGGTTTATAGATCGGGCCTGCCATACCTACGTCTCCAAACCTAAGCAGAGTTTATGTTTTCAGACTTCTGTCCTCAAAGTCCTGGGCCACACACCCTCCAGGCTGCGGTCCCTGGAGCCACACATAAGGACTGTGCCTACCCAATCCATGGGAACTCTGCCCATTCCATTGTCCAAAACCGTAAAATTAGGAGAACCCTCCAAATCCCTGAGGCCATCCCAATAGGGCAGGTCGCCCGTGACATACAAGCACGGTCTGATAGCAGCTGAGCATCAACCTCCACTCATACCATAGATGGATGTCCCCAGAGAAGAAGATTGAACCAGACAGGACCCTGGCCAATCGGATCCATTGCTTTGGTGAGAGGCATGTCTCCTCAAAAGCCTGGATTCCAATACCAGCATAGGGGTTTTCCTGAGGTAGCAATCAGAACAAATCTCGTCTCCACAAGGAAACATATGCATTGAGCTCTGTCAAAAGCTTAGGAGAATACTTCAGGGTCCCGGTGCCACGGCCCCATTCCAAGGCCCCATGGACACAAACACACATTAGGACCCATCCTGAGGAAAGTCCATTTCAAATCAGCCACCCCGGTTGCTCCCGCAGAGCCATCAGATCTAAACTGGCTTGTTGCTAGGAGACAATTGGAATGCGAGGTTGGCTTCCCAGGCATCCTCCCTCGAACGGTGCTATGGAGTCATTCCATATGGGATGTCCTGGAGCTGCCCAAAGGTCTCAATTGTCCCGCAGAAGGAATTCTTGAAGGGGGCAACCCACAACTCCCACGTGGGAAAAACTCCATGGACACGAGATTCCGCTCCCTTCATGAAGGAGCCGTCAGGCACAGAAACTCCAACCTAAGCCAAAGTCTAATTCTCTCCCTGACTTGAAATGGATGAGATATTGGTTCAGATCTGCAGGGGGTACCTGCCGTGCCCTAGCCCTTAGCCCAAGTATAACTTTTGTTCTCAGAATTCCGACCTCACTCTCCTGGCCTCAAAGCCCTCATGATTGGTAAATCCGGTCCCACAATTAAGCACATGGCCTGCTTTCTGGAAAAAAAAATATTGCCTAAAGAGCTGCCAAGGCACCTTATATGAAGATAAACCTACACGGTACTCGACTTTGCCCGAATTATATAGTCTAACCTGGGCACTAATGCACTGTCTGACACAACCTGAGCCCGGAATTCCTGACCAACACCCAGACAGCTGACCGCACACTGAGCACATCAGACCCGCCATGGCCTTAGGTCATCATCTCTTCCCTACCTCAGTTTTCAGGCCTCAGAAACTAGACTTTATCTCTGCCTGGGGGAGAGTGTGATGCAGAAATCATAACTTCTCCTTACACATGGCAAGAAACCTTGTGGTTGGCATGTTGTCCAACGTTCATTATAGGAGAAACTAGCATTCACCCTGAGGCCCGCCTATTCTTGAGTGCGACAAGGGCATAAATATGCATTTTGACCCTCAGGGTGAGTCCTGTCCTCTAGTAAGTCCTCTCAGAGCCTGGATCACTAGATGTCATAATGGGCTTGACATAGCCCTAGGCCCCAATTTTTAAACAGATTTCTGGTTGTTCAGTCACCCCTCCCCAGAGCTCTACTCTGGAATTCCTCATGTGGTGGGACAACGGAGGTTAAAAAATGAAACAAAACAAAGCAACAACAACAAAAAAAAACGACTTCTTCCATCCCACAGAATGACCCCAACCTCTTTGGAAGGGGCCAAATCCCCAGAGAGTAAGACTCGTCCATTTCCCATGAAGTCACCCGGAAATTTCACGACCATGAGTGACATGATATGCAGAGACAAAAACATGAGCAATAGCCTCACACTCGCCCTTTTTTCATATACCGAAATGTTCTCCTCATGGTCTGTAGATCAGTCCTGCCCTACTTATGACCCGAAACAGAAGTCGAATTGTGTTTTCAGACAACTGTCCAAACAGCCCTGGCCTACACACCCTATAGGCTCAGGCCCCTGAAGCCAAACCTGAGGACTGTTCTTGCCCTCGCAAGGGAATTGTGTGAGCCCATTCCAATGGCGACAACGCAACTAAAAGTATAAACCTTTAAATTCCCTGAGGCCATCCCATAGTGTTGGCTTCCAAGGACAAACACGGGCAATCTGAGTTCATCTGAGCACCTACCTGCACTCTGACCCATAGATAGATGTCGCCCGAGGTAAAAAGAAACCAACAGGCCCCTAGGCACTAATCGGATTCATTGCTTTGGTTTCCAGGCATCTCTCCTCAGAGGCCTGGATTTCAATACCAGAATATGGCTGTTTCTTGACTCACCCATCAGAACAAATCTCCTCTACACATGGGAAACTTGCATGGTGGACCTGTGTCAAACCTCTGTTTAGGAGAAGCCTTCAGGGCCCTAGTGCCACTGCTTAATGCCACAGTCTCCATAGACACAAAAACATATTAGGACCCATCCACAGGAGAGTCCATTTAAACTCAGCCTCCTCGGTTGCTCCCGAGATCCAACAGATCTAGCCTGTCTTGTAGCTAGGAGAATATTGGAATGCGAGGTGGGCTACGCAGCCATCCATCCTTAGAACCCTGCTCAGAATCGTTGGCCTGGAGCCAACCAACTGGTCTCAATTGTCCCACAGTAGAATCTTTGCAGTTTGGAGCTTCTCACAACTCCCATGGTGGGAAAACCCCCACGGCCTCGTGATTCCCCCCCTTTATGAAGGGGCCATCAGGGACCGAAAGTCAAACCTGAGGCATCGTCTGATGCTCAACCTGACTTCAGGTGCAAGAGATCTCGATTCAGGTCTGTAGATTGTGCCTGCCATGTCCTCACACATAAAACCTAAGCCTAGCTTGTGTTCTCGGAGTTCTGTCCTCAGACTACTGGCCCATAAGCCCTCCAGTTTGGCAATCCAGAAGTACAATGCGGCACTCTGCCTGCTCCCTGGAAGAAGAACATTGCCCTCTGGGGCTACCCAGAAACCCCAAATGAGGATCAACCTGCACGCCATTTGGCTGTACACCAAATATATAGGCTGAAGTGGGCACAATTGCCCATTCTGACACAGCCTGAGCCTGGAACTCCTGGCCCCACCCAGACAGCTGGCCACACACTGAGCACATCGGACCCGCCATGGCCATAGGTCGTCATCTCTTTCCAACCTCGGTTTTCAGGCTTCAGAACCTAAACCTTATCTCCAGTCACCACCCAGGGTTGAACATGTTGCAGGAATCAGAACTCCTTCCCCATGGCAAGAAACCTTGTGGTTGGCATGTTGTCCAACGTAAAGTGTAGTTGAAACCAGTGTGGCCCATGAGGCCCTGCAGATGCTTGAGGACCAAGTCGGTCACAAACATGCATTGTGACCCTCAACGTGAGCCCAGTTCTCAAGTAAGGCCTCTCAGCGGCTGGACCAAAAGACAGCATATTGGGCTTGCCATGCCCCTAGGCCCCAATTTTTAACCAGATTTCTGGTTGTCTAGTCTCCCCTCCCCAGGGCTCGGCTTTGAAATCCCTCTTTTGGTGGGACACCTGAGGTAACAAAACTGAAAGGACTCCTCCCATCTCACAGTTTGACCCAAAACAATTGGAATCGGGCCAAATCCACAGAGCGGAAGACTCGTCCATGGCCCATGAGGCCTCCCCGACATTCCACGCCCATCGTTGACACAAAATCCAGAAACAAAAGCCTGAACAAGTGCCTCACAATCTCTCTTTCTTCATATCCGGAAGAATTCTCCTCACGGTCTGTAGATCGGGCCTGCCATTTTTACGTCCCTAAACCTAAACTGAGTTTGTGTTTTAGACTTCTGTCTCCACAGTCCTGGTGCACACACCCTGCAGGCTGGGGCCCCTGGAGCCACATCAAAACTGTGCCTTCCCTCTCCACGGGAATTCTGCCCATTCCATTGTCCATAATCATAAAATTAGGAGAAACCTCCAAAGTCCCCAAGGCCTTCACAATAGTGTAGGCCGCCTGGGACAAACAAGGGCCATCTGACACCAGCTGAGCATCTAACTCCACTAATACCTTAGATGGATGTACACAGAGAAGAAGATTCAACCGGACAGGCCCCTAGGCTCTAAACGGAGCCATTGCTTTGGTTTCCAGTTATCTCTCTTCAGAGACCTATATTCCAATAACAGTATATGGGGGTTTCCTGAGGCACCAATCAGAACAAATCTCGTCTCCACATGGGAAACTTGTCCTTTGGAGATGTCTCAAAACCTCCGGTTAGGAGAATCCTTCAGGGCCCATGCACCAACGCCCCATTCCAAGGTCTCCATGGACACAAACCCACATTAGCATCCATCCTCAGGAGAGTCCATTTCAACTCAGCCCCCTTGGTTGCTCTGACAGAGCCAGCATATCAAACCTGTCTATTTGCTAGGAGACAACTGCAATGTGAGGCGGGCTTCCCATGCATCCATCCTTAGATCCCTGCTCTGGTGTCATTCTGTATGGTATGTACTGGAGTGAAACAAAAGGTCTCAATTGTTGATCAGAAGGAATCTTTGTTGTTTGGAGCATCTCACAACTTCCATTGTGGGTAAACCTCCATGGACTGGAGATGCTGTCCCCTTCATAAAGTGGCCAGAATGGACAGAAATTCAAACCTAAGCCTAGGTTTGAACCTCGCCCTGACTTCAGATTCATGATATCCCGATTCAGATCTGCAGAGGGTGCATGCCGTGCCCTCGCCCAGAACCTACGCCTAACATGTGTTCTCAGACTTCCGTCCTCACACTCCCCGTCCACAAGGCATCCACTTTGGAAATTCCGGAGCCACAATGCAGCACTCTGCCTGTTCTCCAGAAGAAAAACATTGCCCTTGGGGCTACCCAGAAATGCCAAATAAAGATCAACCTGCACGGCACTCAGTTGTACCCCAATTATACAATCTACCCTGGGCACTAATGCCCTGTCTGACACAGCCCAAGCTTGGACCTCCCGACCAACACCCAGACAGCTGGCTCCACGCTGAGCATATCGGACCCGACATGGTCTTAGGTCGTCATCTCTTCCCAACCTCGGTTTTCAGACTTCACAACCTAGACCTTATCTCCAATCACTGCCCAGGGGTGAATGACATGCCGAAATCAGAATTAATACTTCCCCATGGCAAGAACTCATGTGGTTGACATGTTGACTATCATTCAGTGTAGGAGAAACAAGCATGCACCATGAGTCCCCACCCATGCTTGAGTACCACGAGGGCATAAACACGCATTGTGACCCTCAGCATGAGTTCTGTCCTCAATGAAGGCCTCTCAGTGGCTGGACCATTAGAAGGCATATTGGGCTTGCCATGCCCCTAGGCCCGTATTTTTAATTAGATTTCTTGTTTTCCAGGGCTCTGCTCTGGAATCCCTCTTTTGGTGGGACACCTTAGTTAACAAAACTGAATCCCACAGATTAACCCAAAACAATTGGGATCTGGCCAAATCCACAGAGAGAAACACTCTTCCATGGCCCATGAGGACTCCTTGACATTCCACAGCCATCATTGACACAAAATCCAGGGGCAAAAGCCTGACAAGTGTCACACTTTCACCCTTTATTCATATCCCAAAAAGTTCTCCTCATAGTCTGTAAATCGGACCTGCCATACCTACGTCCCCAAAGCTAAGCTGAGTTTGTGTTTTCAGACATCTGTCCCCACAGTCCTTGCCCACACACCCTCAAGGCTGGGCCCTTGGAGCCACACATAAGGTCTGTGCCTGCCCACTCCACAGGAATTCTGCCCATGCCATTGTCCATAATCATACAATTTAGGAGAAACCTCCAAAGTCCCCGAGGCCATCTCTATAGTGTAGGCCGCCCGGACAAACAGGAGCGGTCTGACACCAGCTGAGCAACTACCTCCATTTCATAAAATAGACAGATGTCGACAGAGAAGAAGATTGAACCAGAGAGGCTCCTAGGACCTAATTGGATGCATTGCTGCGGTTTCTATGTATCTCTCCTCAGAGGCCTGGTTCTAATACCAGCATATGTGGGTTTCCTGAGGCACCAATTAGAACAAATCTTGTCTCCACATGGAAAACTTGCTCTTTCGAGTTGTTTCAAAATCTCCGGTTAGAATCCTTTAGAGCCCTGGGGCCACCACCCCATTCCAACGTCCTCATGGACACAAACACACATTAAGACCCATCTTCAGGAGAGTCCATTTCAACTCAGCTCCCAGGATTGCTCCTGCATAGCCATCAGATCGTACCTGTCTTGTGGCAGGGAGACAATTGGTGTAAGAGGCAGTCTGCTCAGGCATCCATCCTTAGAACCCGGCTCTGGAGTCATTCCATATGGGATGTCCTGGAGCCATCCAACAGTTCTCAATTTTCCCGCAGAAGGAATCCTTGCAGTTTGGAGCATCCCACAACTCCCAACGTGGGAAAACCTCCATGGCCTCGAGATTCCACCCCTTTGATGAAGGGGCCATCATGGACAGAAACTCCAACCTGCGCCTAAGTCTGATCCTCGTTTTGACTTCAGATGAATGAGATTTTGATTCGGATCTGAAGAGGGTGCCTGCCGTGCCCTCGCCCTGAAACTTAAGTTTAGCTTATGATCTCAGACTTACGTCCTCACACTCCTGGTCCCGACGCCCTTAAGTTTGGCAATTCTGGACCCACAATGCTGCACTCTGCCTGCCCACCAGAAGAAAAATGCAGGAGAAACCTGCAAGCTCAATGAAGTCCCACCCAATATTGAGGACCACCTTGGGCACAAACACACATTGTGACCCTCAGCATGAGTCCACTATTCAATAACGTCTCTCAGTGGCTGGACCAAGAATCTGCATATGGGATTGCCATGCCCATAGGACCCCAGGCCTAACCAGAGGGTGGGTATTCCAGTTGTATGTACCCAGTGCTCTGCTCTAGAATCCCTCTATTGTGGGAACACATGAGGCAGAAAACAGGACTCCTCCTTTCCCACAAAATGACCCCAATCTCCTGGGAGCCGGACAAATCACCAGAGAGGGAGACTTCCATGGCCCATGAGACCATGCTTACATTAAATGACCATCATGAATACAACATCCAGAGACATAAGCTTGAACGACCGCCTCTCACTCGCCTTACTTTCTAATCACAATGAGCTCCCCTCACAGACTGTAGATCACTCCTGCCATAACCTCAGCCCCAAACCTCAGCCGAGTTTGTGTTTTTGGATGTCTGTCCCCACAGCCCTGGCCCACACAGCCGCCAGGCTGGGGCCTCTGGAGCCACACCACAGGACTGTCCTGCTCTCTCCAAGGAGACTATGCCCATTCCATTGCCCATAACCCCACAGAATAGGAGAAACCTCAAGGCCCCCGAGGACATCCCACTACTATAAGCCTCTCTGGACAAAGGCATCCTGACACAAGCTGAGCAACTACCTCCATGCAGAAACACAGACAGATGTCGGCAGAGACAGTAGATTGAACCAGACAGGCCCCTGGGCCCTAATCTGAACTCTTGCTTTGGTTTCCAGGTGTTACTCCTCAGAGGCCTGGGTTTGAAGACCAGCATCTGGGGCTTTCCTGAGACACCAAACAGAACAACTATCGTCTCCACATGGGAAGCTTCATTGTTGGAGCTGTGTCAAACCCTTCGGTTTGGAGAAACCTGCAGAGTCCCTGAGCCACCGCCACATTCCAAGGTCTCCATGGCCACCAACCCACAGTATGACTCATCCTCAGGAGAGTCCATTTCAACTCAGCCCTATGAGAAACCCGCCCAAGAGCCTGCAGATTGAGCCTGCCTTGCCCCAAGCAGCCAGTGGGAATGTGAGGTGGCATTTGCAGACATTCATGCTTAGACCCCTTCTCTCGAGTCTTTCTGTAGGGGTCATCCTAGAACCATCTCATAGTACTCGACTGTTCTACAGAGGAAACCTTGATGTTTGGGGCAGCTCATAACTCCCAGCGTTGGGAAACCTCCCTGGCCTCATGACGCCCCCACCCCCTTCAGGATGGAACCATAATGGACACAACCTCCAACCTGAGGCAACGTCTGATACTCGCCCTGACCTCAGATGCAGGAGATCTTGATTCAGTCTCTGCAGAGTGGGCCTGCCATGCCCTCGGCCCCAAACCTAACGCTAGCTTGTGTTTTCAGCCTTCCCTCTTCACACTCCTGGCAAACAAGCCCTCCAGACTGGGAATTCCAGAACCACAACACAGTTTTCTGCCTGCCCACCAGAAGAAAAACGTTGCCCTATGGGGCTCTCCAGAAACCACAAATGAGAACCAACCTGCTCTGGCCTCGACCGCACCCTAACTGGAAAAGCTACCCTGGTCAGTAATGCTCTGTCTGACACAGCCTGACGTCCCGACAGACAAGGAAACAGCTGGCTGCACACTAAGCACATCAGACAGGCCATGGCCTTATGCTGTCATCTCTTCCCAACCTGGGTTTTCAGACATCTGACCCTAGATATTATATCAAATCCTGGCAAACGTGGGTAACTGAAGCACAAATCAGATCTTCTCCTTCCCCATGGCTGGAAAGCTTGCTGTTGGCATGGAGTCATACCTTCAGTGTAGGAGAAACCTTCATGGCCCCTGAGGCCAAGCCTAAACTTGAGTGCCTCCTTGGGTACAAACTCGCATTGGGACCATCAGCATGGGCCCCATGTCGAAGTAAGGTCTCTCAGGGCCTGGACTAAGAGCCCGCATATGGGGCTTGCCAAGCCCCTATGATCCCAATCTTCACAAGAGCTCGAGTATTCCATTTGCTCGAACCCAGGACTGTGATCTCGAGTCCCTCTCCTGGAAGAACACCTGAGCCAGACAGCAGGACTCCACCCTTCCCACAAAATGTCCCCAAAATCTTAAGAGCTGGACCAACTCCTCAGAGAGGGAGACTCTTCCATAGCCCCTGAGGTCACCCCTATATTCCACGGCTATGGGAGACAAAACATCCAAAGACAAAAGCTTGCGTGACTGCCTCCCATTTGCCCTTCTTTCATAAGCTGAGGATCTCCTCTCACGGTCTGTGGGTCCATCCTGCCATGCTCTCGGCTCCGAACCCAAGCCGAGTTTGTGTTTTCAGACTTCTGTGCCCACAGCCCGGACCCACACACCCTCCAGGCTAGGGCCTATGGAGACACACTGAAGGACTGTGCCAGTCCTCTCCAAGAAAACTGTACCCAATCCATTGGCCACAACCCTAGAGATTAGGAGAATCCAATAAGGTCTCCAAGGCCATGCCTCGGCCATGGACTAAGAGGGGCACTCTGACACCAGCTGAGCAACTATCTCCACTTAGATACTCAGACAGTGTCCCCAGAGACAGAAGATTGAAACGGACAGGCATCTAGGCTCTAATCTGAACCCTAGCTTTGGTTTCCAGGTGTCTCTACTCAGAGAACTGGTTTGAAGACCAGTATCTGGGGCTTTTCTGAGGCACCAAAGAGAACCTGTCTCATCTCCACATAGGGATCTCTTTTTAATTGGAGCAATATTACACCCTTCGGTTAGGCGAATACTTCATGGCCCCTGAGCTGCCAACATATTCCAAGGTCTCCATGCACACAAACCCACATTATGACCCATCCGCAGGAGAGTCCATTTCAATTCAGCCCCCTAGTTAGCTCGCCCCAGAGCCAGTAGTTCAAACATGTCTTGTCACAAAGAGCCAATGGGAATGTGAGGTATGCTGTACAGGCATCCATCCTTCGAATCTTGCTCTCCAGTCTTCCTGTATGGGACATCCTGGAGCCATTCAACAGGACTCGACTGTCCAGGAGATGGAAAGCTTGTGGTATGGGTCAACGCACAAACTAGAGTTTGTGCTGGTGTCTAAGGTGCTGTGCAGGATTCTCCAATCTTGAGGGTTTGGCACAGGTCGAAGGGCATGGTTTCCTACTGGGGACAGGAGATATTCTATTGTGTGGCTCAGGGACCACATGTTGTATCCTAAGTTGGTATTTCAGAACAGGACCCTGAGGACAGATGCCTGAAAACCTAATCTAGTGTTCCAATGACGTCCTAGGAGCATGTCAGGTACAATCTTCTGACCCAGGAACATTGAAATGGATGTCTGCTTGAATGTAGGTGATCAGGGCGTTTCAGACTGGCATTTGTGTCCAGTGCTGCCGACAATATTGGGTTGGGCTCAGGGCTCTTGCGTGTTTCTCCTAAACTGGAAGGTTTGGGCAGGTTTGACGGGCACAGTTTCCTTGGGAATGGCAGGCCTAGTCATGTGTTGTGGATCCAGAGACCCTGTCCTGGAGGGCATATGAGCCATGGTTTTGGGGAGAGAAGTCTGCAAACACAAATGTGGGTTATGGTTAGTGGAAAGGTGATCACAGGCCCAATGAGTAGACCTGGAGTGCAGCTTGTCAGGAGTTGTAATTAGGGTGACTGGAAGGCAGTAGCACAGGCTTTTCTCTCTATATTGTGTGTCCAGGATGGCCTCGGAATGCAGGTATAGTCTCATGGGTCCATGGGAAACTTTTCCTCTCTATGGATCTGTGCAGCTCATAGTTTGGTGGCTTTTTTGGGGAAGGGAAGAGTGTTGTTTTCCATCTTATGGGTGCCCCAAAACAGGGATTCCAAATACAGGCTCTTTTTCTGGGCATCTGGGACTTCCCACCAAGGGTTAGGATTTGCACCTAGGGGTGTATGAGGCCTGCAATGCGGGATCATGATGGTGCAACTGAGAGGGATTGTTTGAAAGCTTGCTCAGTCTGAGTCTCACAATGCCTGTTTGCTCCCATGGCGGCCCTCAGGAGTGGGAGTGGTCTCATTGGTCATATATCTGGCTCCCTCTTAGAGAGTTGGACACCCAACCCAACAGCCAAATGTCCTGCCATGAGGAAGGATGAGTTCTCTTCCGTCAGGTTCCTCTGTGCTTCAGGTTGCCCCATTGGCAGGGTTTCCAGCAAGGTCTCGAGATAGGTGCCTGAATACCAAGGATGGGTGGAGATGACGTACTTGGGCCATAGCAATCCCAAATGCTAGATATGAGGCCTAAAACTCGGTCGGGGCTCAGGCTCTGTCAGACACAGCGCTAGTGGCCATGGCAGCCTTTATATCAGAGTAGATTCGAGGGCGGAGCAGATTGATCCTCATGTGGAGTTTCTTGGGAAGATTCCCAGGCATTTGTTCATTCAATAGGGAAGGCAGAATGCTGTGTTGTGGCTCCAGATTTCCCAATCACGAGAGCTTGGGGACCAGTCAGTTTTGGGTGGAATTGTAAACAAAAGCTATGGTTCAATTCAGTGCCAAGCAGAAGGCAGTTCCAATTTGTAGCAGTTTACTCGAGACATCCAGCACTGGAATAAGGGTGGATGTCAGATGCTTACTCACACTAGAGTTTTTGTCTATGATGACCGACAATTGGAGGGTTGGTATAAAGAGGCCATGGAGGAGTTCACATGCTGAGGCCTGTGAACTGCTGCAAAAAGTAGCATTTCTTTGTACAGAGTAGGTGAAGTCTGGTTTGTTTACTCTAGGTTTCCCCATGTGGAAAGTTTGTGAAGAAGAGCTCTCCGGCATGGATGCCAGGAAAGCACACCTCCATTGACAATTGCAGCTGAGGAACATGGCAGATTCGTTCTGGTGGCTCTGGGACAAAGTGCCAAGGCCTTGAGTTGACATGGGATCTCTTGCAGATGGGTCACAATGCTTGTTTGTTACCAGGGAGAACTTAGAATGTGCTGGTTGCTAAGGTGCCATGCAGGATTCTCCTACCCTGAGGGTTTGGCCCAGGTCGAAGAGCATGGTATTCTTCTGGGGACAGGGGATGTTCTGTCGTGTGGCTCAGAGACCACATGATGTGTCATAGATTGGTATTTCAGAACAGGCCCCTGAGGACAGATGCCTGAAAACCTAATGGGGTTCCATTGAGAGCCTACTGGCATTTTAGGTTCAATTGTCTATCTCACGATCATTGACTTGGCTATTTCCCTGGATGTAGGTGATAAGGGTGTTTCAGACTGCGCATTTCCATCCCGAGTGGCCGGCAATATTGGTGTGGGCTCAGGGGCCACACAGGTTTCTCCTAATCTGGAAGGTTTGGGCAAATCTGATATGCACAGTGTCCTTGGGGTTGGCAGCCAGAGTTCTGTGGTGTGGCTCCAGAGATCACATTCTGGTGGGCATGTGAGCCATGGTTTTGGGAGAGAAGTCTGCAAACACAAATACAAATTAGGGTGAGTGGCGAGGTGATCACAGGCCCAATGCGTAGACCTGGAGGGAAGCTCGTCATGAACTATAATTAGGGAGACTGGAAGGCAGTAGCACAGGCTTTTCTCTCTGGATTGTGTGTCCAGGATGGCCTTGGAATGCAGGTGTGGTCTCATGGGTCCATGGGAGTCTTTTCCTCTCTATGGATCCTGGTGGCTCTCCATAGTTTGGTGGCTTTTTCGGGGAAGGGGAGAGTGATGTTTTCCACCTTATGGGTGCCCCAAAACAAGGATTCCAGAGACGGGCTCTGGTTCATGGCATCTGGGACATCACAACAAGTGCTAGGATTTGGGCTTAGGGGCATATTAGGCCTGCAATGCGGGTTCATGGTGGTGCAACAGAGAAGGATTGTTTGAAAGCATGCTCAGGCTGAGGGTCACAAGGCCTGTTTGCCTCCAGGGCATCCCTGAGGAGTTTGTGTGGTCTCACTGGACTTGTAAATGACTCCCCCTTTCAGGGTTGAACACCCATCCTAACAGCCAAGTTTCCTGATATGAAGAAGGAGGAGTTCTCTATTGTGCTTCAGGATGCCCCATTATCAGGGATTCCAGCAAAGGTCTGGGGACAGGTGCCTGAATACCAAGGATGGGTAGAGATGAAATACTTGAGCCATGGCATTCCCAAATACTAGATGTGGGGCTCAAACTCTGGTGACTGACACTAGGTCTGGGCTCAGGCTCTGTCAGACACAGCACTAGTGGCCAGGGCAACCTATAAATCAGGGTCCCTCCGATATAGGGCCGAGCAGATTGATCCTCATGTGGGGTTTCTGGCCAGACTCACCAGGCACTTGTTTCTATCGGGAAGGCAGAATGCTGTGTTGTGTCTCCATAATTCGCTATCAAGAAGGCTTGGGGACCAGTCGGGTGAGGAAGGAATTGTAAACACAAGCTACAGTTCAATTCACTGCCAAGCGGAAGGCAGTTCCTGTGTCCAGCAGCTTTTTCGAGATATCCAGCATCTTAGTAAGGGAGGACGTCGGATATTTGCTCACACTGGAGTTTGTGTCTATGATGACTGACAAATGGAGGGGTGGCGTCAAGAAGCCATGGAGGGATTTTCACGTTGAGACTCATGAGCTGCTCCAAATAGCAAGGTTTCGTTCTACTGGACAGGTGGAGTGTGGTTTATTTGCTCCAGGGTCCTCCATGTGGAAAGTTTGGGTAGCAGAGCTCTACCGCATGGATGCCTGGAATGTTCAACTTCATTGACCATTGCAACTGAAGAACATGGCAGCTTTATTCTGGTGTCTCTGTAGCAAAGTACCAAGTCCTTGATTTGACATGGAATCTCTTGCAGATGGGCCACACAGCTGGTTTGTTACCAGGTAGATCTTAGAATGTGCTGGTGGCTTAGTAGTTGTGCAGGAATCTACTACTCTGGGATTTTGCACAGATTGTAGGGCACGGTTTCCTTCTGGGGACAGGAGATGTTCTGTTGTGTGGCCCAGCCACCACATGTTGTATCATAAGTTCGCATTCTAGAACAGGCCTCTGAGGACACATGTCTGAAAACCGAATCAATGGTTCCAATGACGTCCTAGGGGCATGTTAGGTTCATTATTCTGACTCAGGACCATTGACTTGGCTGTGTTCCTGGATGTAGGAGATCAGGGTATTTCAGACTGTGCATTTGTGTTCAGAGCGGCTGCCGAAATTGGGGTAGGCCCAGAGGCCTTGTAGGTTTCTCCTAATCTAGACAGTTTGGGAAACTGTGATGGAAACAGTTTCCTTGTGGATGGCAGGGACAGTCCTGCAGTGTGGATCCAGAGACCCCATCCTGGAGGGCATGTGTGCCATGGTTTTGGTAGATAAGTCTGCAAACACAAATTCGAATTAGGGTGAGTGGCGAGGTGATCACAGGCCCAATGCATATACCTTGAGAGCAGCTCATCTGGAACTGTAATTAGGGTGAATGGAAGGCAGTAGCACAGGCTTTTCTCTCCGGATTGTGTGTCCAGGATGGCCTCGGAATGCAGGTGTGTTCTCATGGGTCCATGGGAGACATTGCCTCTCTATGGATCCTGGTGGCTCCTCATAATTTGGTGACATTTTTGGGGAAGGGATGAGTGCTGTTTTCCATCTGAAGGGTGCACCAAAACAAAAATTCCAGAGATGGTCTCTGGGTCTGGGCACCTCGAAAATCCCACCAAGTTTTATGATTTGAACCTACAGGCATACCAGGCCTGAAATGAGGGATCATTGTGGTGAATCTGAGAGGGATTTTTTGAAAGCATGCTCAGGGTGAGGGTCACAATGCCTGTTTGTGCCAAGGGTAGTCCTCAGGAGTGTGTGTGGTGTCATTGATGTTGTAACTGGCTCCCCCTTTGAGGGTAGAACACCCATCCCAAAAGCCAGGTTTATTGCCATGGGGAAAGAAGAGTTCTCTATTGTGCTTCAAGTTCCCTAATTGGCAGGGATCCCTGCCAAGGTCTGGGGACAGGTGCCTGAATATCAAGGATGGGTAGAGATGACATACTTGGGCCATGGCAATCCCAAATGCTAGATATGGGGCCTGCTCTTTAGTGGCTGAAAATCAGTCGAGCTCAGGCTCTGTCAGACACGGCACTAGTGGCCATGGCAGCCTATAAATCGGTGTTGACTCGAGGGCCGACCTGATTGATCCTCATGTGGGTTTTCAGGGCAGACTCACCAGGCATTTCTTCATTCGATGGGGAAGGCAGAATGCTGTGTTGTGGCCCCAGATTTCCCTATCAAGAGGGCTTAGGGACCAGTCAGGTGAGGATGGAATTGTAAACACAAGCTATGGTTCAATTCAGTGCCAAGTGGAAGGCAGTTCCAATGTGCAGTGGTTTATTCAAGACATCCAGCACTGGGATAAGGGTGCATGTCAGATGTTTGCTTAGACTGGAGTTTGTGTCTATGATGACCGACCAATGGAGTGGTGGCATCAAGAGGCCATGGAGCAGTTTACACGCTGAGGCCTGTGAGTTGATCCAAACATAAGGTTTCCTTCTACTGGATAGGGGAGGTCTGGTTTGTTTACACCAGGTTCCCCCATGTGCAAAGTTTGGGTAGCATAGTACTCGCACGTGGATACTGGAAAGCACACCTACATTGACCATTGCACCTAAGGAACATGGCAGGTTCTTTCTGGTTGCTCTAGGGCAAAGTACCAAGGCCTGGATTCTAATGATGTTGGGTCACAATGCAGTTTTGTTACCACGGAAATCTTACTATGTGCTGGTGGCTAAGGGGCCATGTATGATTAGTCTATCCTGATGGTTTGACACCAGTCGAAGAACACGGTTTCTTTCTGGGTATCGGAGATGTTCTGTTGTGGGGCTCACGGACCAAATGTTGTATCATAAGTTGGTATTCCAGAACAGGCCTCTGAGGACAGATGCCTAAAAACTTCATCTAGGGTTCCAATGAAGTCCAAGGGGAATTTCAGGTTGAATCATCAGACTCAGGACCATTGACTTCGGTGTCTGCCTATATGTAGGCAACCATGGTGTTTCTGACTGTGCCTTTGTGTACAGAGTGGCCTCCAATATTGGGGTGGGCTCTGGGGCCTTGCAGGTTTCTCCTAATCTTGAAGGTTTAGGCAAATTTGTGGGCACGGTTTCCTTGGGGGTGGCAGGCACAGTCCTGTGGTGTGGCTCCAGAGACTCCATCGTGGAGGGCATGTAAGCCATGGTTTTGGGAGAGAAGTCTGCAATCACAAACTCGGATTAGGTTGAGTTGCGAGGTGATCGTAGGCCCAATGCATAGACCTGGAGGGCAGATCGTCAGGAACTGTAAATCACGTACCTCGAAGGCACTAGCACTGGCTTTTGTATCTGGATTGTGTGTCCATGATAGCCTTGGAATGCAGGTGTGTTCTAATGTTTCCATGAGAGTATTTTCCTCTCTACGGATCCTGGAAGCTCCCAATAGTATGGTGGCTTTCTCGTTTGAATGGAAGAGTGCTGTTTTCAATCTTAGATGTTCCCCAAAAAGGGATTCCAGAGAAGGGCTGTGAGTCTGGGTGCTTGGAAAATCCCACCAGGATTAGGATTTGGGCCTAGGGGAGTACCAGGCCTACAATGTGTGACTTGGAGGTACAACTGAGAGTGTTTGTTTGAAAGCATGCTAGTCTGAGTGTCACAATGCCTGATGTGATTAGGGCAGCCCTTATGAGTGGGAGTTGTCTCCTTGGCCATGCAGCTGGCTACCACTTTAATGTAGGACACCCATCCCAACTACCAGGATTCCTGCCATGGAAAAGGAAGAATTCTCTATTGTGCCTCAGGTTCCCCCATTAGCAGGTATTCTAGCAAATGTCTGGGGACAGATGCCTGAATACCAAGGATGGGTAGAGATGAGGGACCTGAGACATGGCCAGTCTCACATGCCTGACTCTCTGAGTAGCTGACATGAATTGAGCACTCAGGCTCTGTCAGAAACAGAACTAGTGGTCAGGGCTGAGTATGAATCAGGGATCCCTCAAGGGCTGAGCAGATTGATCCTCATGCAGAGTTTCTGGGCAGAATCACCATGCCCTTCTTCTTTCTAAGGGGAAGGCAAAAAGCTGCGTTGTGGCCCCAGAATTCCCTATCAAGCGGGCTTGGGGACCAGTAGGGTGAGGATGGAATTGTAAACTCAAGCTAAGGTTCAATTCAGTGCCAAGCAAAAGGCAGTTCCATTGTGCAGTGTCTGATTCCAGATATCCAGCACCTGAGTAAAGGTGAAAGTCAGACATTTCCTCATGCTGGAGTTTATGTCTATGATGACCGATGAATGGAGGGGTGGCGTCAAGAGGCCATGGAGGATTTCACATGCTGGGGCTTGTGAGATGCTTCAAACAGCAAAGTTTCCTTCTACCACACAGGGGGAGTCTGGTTTATTTGCTCCAGGGTCCCCCATGTGGAAAGTTTGGGTAGCAGAGCACTCCCACGTGGATGCCTGAAAAGCACACCTCCATTAAAATAGCAGCTGAGAAACATGGCCAATTCGTTCTGGTGGCTCTTGGGCGAATTACCAAGGCCTGGAGTTGACATGAAGTCTCATGAAGATGGGTCATAATGCAGGTTTGTTACCATGGAGACCTTACAGTGTGCTGGTGGCTAAGGGACCATGTAGGATTCATCTACCCTGAGGGTTTGACACTGGTCAAAGGGCACGGTTTCCTTCTCGGACCAGAGATGTTCTGATGTGGGGCTAACGGACCAAATGTATCATAATTTGGTATTGCAGAACAGGCCTCTGAGGATAGATGCCTGAAAATTTAATCTAGGGTTCCAATAAAATCCTAACGGAATGTCAGGTTCAATCCTCTGACTCAGTATCATTGACTTCAAAGTCTGCCTAGATGTAGGTGATCAGGGTGTTCCAGACTGTGCATTTGTGTACAGAGTGGCAACCAGTATTGGGGTGGGCTCAGGGGCCTTGCAGGTTTCTCCTAATCTGGAAAGATAGGGCAATTTGATGGGCACAGTTTCCTTGGCAATGGTGGGCACAGTCCTGTGGTGTGGCTCCAGAGACCCCATGCTGGAGGGCATGAGAGCCATGGTTTTGGGAGGGAAGTCTGCAAACACAAATGCGGGTTAGGTTTAGTGGCGAAGTGATTGTAGGCCCAATGCATACTCCTGGAGGGAAGCTCCGTGTGAAATGTAAATCGCATGCCTCAAAGGAGGTAGCACAGGCTTTTTTATCTGGATTGTGTATCCACGATGGACTAAGAATGCAGGTGTGGTCTCAGGTGTCCATGGGTGATATTTCCTCTCAAGTATCCTGGCGGCTCCTTATAATGTGGTGGCTTTCTCAGAGAGGAAAGAGTTCTGTTTTCCATATTAAGGGTGTCCCATAACAGGGATTGCAGAGAAGTGCTCTGGCTCTGGGCACCTGGAAATACCCACCAAGGGTTATGATTTGGGCATAGGGGCTTACCAGGCCTCCAATGCAAGTCCTGGAGATACAACTGAGAGCGTTTGTTTGAAAGCATGCTCAGGCTGAGGGTCACTATGCAAGCTTTTGCATAGGGTGGCCCTCAGGAATGGGGGTGGTCTCAATGGCCATTCAGTAGGCTAACACTCTGAGTGTTGGACACCCTTCCGAACTTACAGGAATCCTGCCATGGGGAATGAGGATTTCTCTATTGTGATTCAGGTTCCCTCATTGGTAGGGATTCCAGGAAAGGTCTGGGGACACATGCCTGAATACCAAGGATGGGTAAAGATGACGGCTCTGTTCCGTGGCCAGTCTAACATGTGGGATATGGGCCCCGCCTTCTTGGTGGCTGACACGAGGTCGGGGCTTAGGCTCTGTCAGACACAACACTAGGGGCCAGGGCTGTCTATAATTCAGGGTTCCCTCAAGGGACAAGTAGATTGATCATAATGTGGAGTTTCTGGGCAGACTCACCAGGCCCTTCTTCTTTCTATTGGGAAGGCAGAATGCTGTGTTGTGGCTGCAGAATTCCCTATCATGAGGGCTTGTGGACCAGTAGGGTGAGGATGGAATTGTAAACCCAAGCTATGAATAAATTCAGTGACAAGCGAATGGCATTTCCAGTGTGCAGCGGCTGATTCGAATATCCAGCACCTGAGTAAGCGCAGACGTCAGATGTTTGCTCAAGCTGGAGTTTGTGTCTATAATGACCGACAAATGGAGAGGAGTTGAAAAGAGGTCATAGAGGATTTCCCACACTTGAGCTTGTGAGATGCTCCAAACAGCCAGGTTTCCTTCTACAGGACAGGGCAGTCAGATTTGTTTGCTCGAGAGTCCCCCATGTGGAAAGTTTGGGTAGCAGAGCACTCCCACATGGATGCCTGGAAAGCACACTTCCACTGAACATTGCAGCTGAGGAACATGGCAGGTTCTTTCTGAAGGCTCTGGGGTGAAGTACCAAGGCCTGTAGTTGACATGGAATCTGATGAAGATGGCTCACAATGCTGGCTTGTTACCAGTGAGATCTTAGAATCTGCTGGTGGCTACAGGCCAAGTAGGATTCATCTACCCTGAGGGTTTGACACAGTTCCAAGAGCACGGCTTCCATCTAGAGAAAGGAGATGTTCTGTTGTGGGGATCAGGGACCATATGTTGTATCTTAAGTTGGTACTCCAGAACAGGTCTCTGATTACAGATGCCTGAAAACCTAATCAGGGGTTACAATGAGGTCATAGGAGCATGTCAGGTTCAATCTTCTGACTGAGAAACACTGACTTGGGTATCTGCCTGGATTCAGGTGATCAGCGTATTTCAGACTGCACATTTGTGTCCAGAGGGGCCTCCAGTATTGGGGTGGGCTCAGGGGCCTTGCAGGTTTCTCCTTATCTCGAAGTTTTAGGCAAATGTGACGGACACATTTTCCTTGGGGATGGCAGGCACAGTCCTTTAGTGTGGCTCCAGAGACCCCATCCTGGAGGAAATATGAGCCATGGTTTCGGGATAGAAGTCTGTAAGCACAAACTCGGGTTAAGGTTAGCGGTGAGGTGATCGCAGGCCCAATGCATAGACCTGGAGGGCAGCTCTTCAGGAACTGTTAATCGGGTGACTCAAAGGCAGAATCACAGGCTTTTTTCTCTGTATTGTGTGCAGGATGGCCTCAGAATGCAGTTGTGGCCTCATGGGTCCATGGGAGATTTTTCCTCTCTAAGGATCCTGGTGGCTCCCAATAGTTGGTGGCTTTTTCGGGGAAGGGAAGAGTGCTTTTTTTCATGTTAGGGGTGCCCCAAAATATGGATTCCAGAGACGGACTCTGGGTTTGGTCCCCTGGAAAATCCCACCAAGTGTTAGGATTTGGGCCTAATGGCTTACCAGGCCTGCATGCAGGATCCTGGAGGTGCAACTGAGAGGGCTTGTTTGAAATCATTCTCAGGCTGAGGGTCACAATACTTGCTTATGCCCAGGTGGCCCTCATGAGTGGGCGTGGTCACATTGGCCATGCAGCTGGCTCCCACTTTGAGGGTTGGAAAACCATCCCAACAGCCAGAATCCTGCCATAGGGAAAGAGGAGTTCTCTATAGTGCTTCAGGTTCCCCCATTAGCGGGGATTCCAGCAAAGGTCTGGGGACAGAGGCCTGAATACCAAGGATGGGTAAAGATGATGGACATGGGCCATGGCCAGTATCAAATCGTGGATATGGGCCCCGATCACTGGGTGGCTGACACTAGGTCTTGGCTCAGGCTCTGTCAGACACAGCACTAGTGCCCAGGGCAGCCTATAAATTGGGGTTCCCTCAAGTGCCGAGCAGATTGATCCTCATGTATGGTTTCTGGGCAGACTCACCAGGCCCTTCTTGTTTGTAAGGGGAAGGCAGAATGCTGCTTTGTGGCTCTAGAATTCACTATCAAGAGGGCTTGTGGACCAGGAGGCTGAGGATGGAATTGTAAACCTAAGCTATGGTTACATTCTGTATCAAGCAAAAGGAATTTCCAGTGTGCAATGTTTGAATCCAATATTCAGCACTTGAGTGAGGGTGGATGTCAGATATTTGCTCATGCTGGATTTTGTGTCTATGTTGACACAAAAATGGAGGGGTGGCGTCAAGAGGTTATGGAGGATTTCCCAATCTGGTGTTTTTGAGATGCTCCAAACAGCAAGGTTTCCTTCTACCAGACAGGGGCAGTCTGATTTGTTTCCTCCATGGTTCCCCATGTCGAAAGATCGGATAACATAGATCTCCCACATGGGTGACTGGAAAGCACACCTTCATTGACCATGACAGCGAAGGAACATGGCATCTGGTGGCTTTGAGGCGAAGAAATAAAGACTGGATTGGACATGGAACCTCATGAAGATGGGTCAAAATGTTGGTTTGTTACCAGGGAGATCTTAGAATGTGCTGGTGGTTAATGGGCCATGCAGGATTCATCTAGCCTGAGGATTTGACACAGGCCCAAGAGCCCGGATTGCTTCTGGGGGCAGGAGATATTCTGTTGTGGGGCTCAGCGGCCATATGTTGTATCATAAATTGGTAATCCAGAACAGGTCTCTGAGGACAGAAGCCTGAAAACCTAATAAAGGGTTTGAATGAGGCCCTAGGGGAATGTCATTCAATCTTCTGACTCAGGATCATTGACTCTGGTGTCTGACTGGATGCAGGTGATGAGGGTGTTTCAGACTGTGCATTTGTGTCCAGAGTGGCATCCAATACTAGGGTTGGCTCAGGTTCCTTGCAGGTTTCTCCTTATATGGGGTTTTTGGACAACTGTGATGGGCAGTTTCCTTGGGGATTGCAGGAACTGTCCTGTGGTGTGACTCCAGAGACCCCATCCTGGAGGACATGTGCGCCATGATTTTGAGAGAGAAGTCTGCAAACACAAACTTAGGTTAGGGTTAGTGGCAAGGTGATCATAGTCCCAATCCATAGACCAGGAGGGCAGCAAGTCTGGAACTGTAAATCACGTAACTCAAAGGTGGTAGCACAGGTAATTGTATCTGGATTTAATTTCCAGAATGGCCTTTATTGCAGGTGTTCTCTCAAGGGTCCATGGGAGATTTCTCCTCTCAAGGATCCTGGCGGTTCTCAATAGTTTGTTGGATTTCTCCGGGAAGGGATGAGTACTGTTTTCCAGCTTAGGCGTGCCCCAAAACAGGCATTCCAGAGATGAGCTCTGGGTCTAAGTGCTTGGAAAATCCCACCAAGGGTTAATATTTAGGCCTAGGGCCATACCAGGCCTGCAATGCGGGATCCTGGAGGTGCAACTGAGAGCGTTTGTTTGAAAGTATGGTCAAGCTGAGGGTCCCAATGCCTGCTTGTGCCCCGGAGGCCATCAGGATTGGGCGATGTCTACTCAGCCATGCAGCCAGTTCCCATTCCTAGGGTTGGACACCCATCCAAAAGCCAGGATTCCTGCCATGGCGAAGGATGAATTCTCTATTGTGCTTCAGGTCCCCCCATTGGTAGGGATTCCAGCTAAGATCTAGGGGACAGATGCCTGAATACCAAGGATGGGTAGTAATGACAGCCCTGGGCCATGGCCGGTCTCACATGGTTAATGTGGGCCCCACCCTCTGGATTGCTGACACGAGGTAGGGGCTCAGGCTCTGTCAGACACAGCACTAGTGGCTAGGGCAAACTATAAATAGGGGTTCCCTCCTGGGCTGAGTATATTGATCTTCATGTGCAGTTTATGGGCAGACTCACCAGGTCCTTCTATCTATGAAGAAGGCAGAATGTTGCGTTGTGGCTCCAGAATTCCCTATCAAGAGATATGGCAGACCAGTAGGGTGAGGATGAAATTGTAGTCTGAAGCTAGGCTTAAATTCATTGCAAAGCGAAAGGCAGTTCCAGTGTGCAGCAGCTGATTCCAATATCAGCGCCTGAATATGGGCGGATGTCAGATGTTTGCTCAGGCTGGAGTTTGTGTCTATGATGACCAACAAATGGAGAGGTGGCGTCAAGAGGCCATGGAGGATTTCCCACCCTGGGGCTCAGGGGCCATAATTTGTATCATAAGTTGGTATTCCAGAAGAGGCCTCTGAGGACAGGTGCCTGAAAAGTTAATCCCTCTACCAATGAGGTCCTAGGGCCATGTCAGGTTCAATTATCTGACTCAGGACCATTGATTTGGGTGTCTGCCTGGATGGAGGTGATCAGGGTGTTTCAGACTGTGCATTTGCATCCAGAGCAGCCTCCAATATTGGGATGTGCTCAGGAGCCTTCCAGGTTTCTCCTAATCAGGAGGGTTTGGGCAACTGTGATGGGCCCAGTTTCCTTGGGGATGGCAAGCACAGTCTTGTGGTGTGACTCTAGGGGCCCCATCCTGGAGGACATGTGAGCTATGGTTTTTAGAGAGAGATCTGCAAACACAAACTCGGGATAAGGTTAATGGAGAGGTGTTCACAGCCCCAATTCAAAGATCTGGAGGGCAGCACGTCAGGAACTGTAAATCAGGTGACTCGAAGCCAGTAGCACAGTCTCTTGTATCTGGATAGCATATCCACGCTGGCCTCGGAATACAGGTGTGGACTCATGGGACCATGGGAGATTCTTCTTCTCAAGGATCCTGGGGGATCCCATTAGTTTGGTGGCTTTCTCAGGGAAGTGAAGAGTGCTGTTTTCCATCTTAGGGGTGCCTCAAAACAGGGATTCCAGTGACGGGCTCTGGGTATGTGCACATGGAACATCCCACGATGTGTTAGGATTTGGGCTTAAGGGCATATCAGGCCTGCAATGCAGGATCCTGGAGGTGCAACTAAGAGCATTTTTTTGAAGGCTTCATCAAGCTGAGGGTTACAATGGCTACTTGTGCCCAGGGCAGCCCTCATGAGTGGGCATTGTCTCCTTGGCCATGCAGCTGGCTCCCACTTTGAGGTTTGGACACCCATATCAACAGCCAGGATTCCTACCATGGGGAAGGAGGAGTTCTCTATTGTGCTTTAGGTTACCCCATTGGTAGGGATTACATAAAAGGTCTGGGGACAGGTGCCTGAATACCAAGGATGGGTAGAGATGATGGATTTGGGCCCTGGCCAATCTCACATGCTGGATATGGGCTCATATCTCTGGGTGCCTGAAACTTGGTCTTGGCTCAGGCTCTGTCAGACACAGTACTAGTACTAGTACTAGTACTAGTGCCCAGGACAGCCTATAAATCAAGGTTCCATCGAGTGCCAAGTAGATTGAACCTCATGTGGAGTTTCTGGGAAGATTCACCAGGCCCTATTTCTTTCTAGTGGGAATGGAGAATGTTGCCTTGTGGCTCCAAATTCCCTCTCTAGAGGGCTTGCAGACCAGGAGGCTGAGGATGGAATTCTAAACCCAAGCTATGGATAAATTCAGTGTCAAGTGAAACGCAGTTCTAGTGTGCAGTGGTGGAAAAGAAAATGCAGAATCTAAATAACGGCAGATTTCAGATGTTTTCTCATGCTGGAGTTTTTGTCTATGATGACTGACAAATGGAGGGGTTGTGTCAAGGGCCATGGAGGATTTCTCCTGCTGGTGCTTCTGAGATGCTCCAAACAGAGGGTTCCCTTCTACTGGTCAGTGGCAGTCTGGTTTGTTTGCTCCAGGGTCCCACATGTGGAAAGAATAAGTAGAAGAGCACTCCCACATGGATGCCTGGAAAGCACACCTCCACTGACCATATCAGGTGAGGAACATGGCAGGTTCATTCTGGTGGCTCTGGGGCGAATTACCAAGGACTTGAAGTGACATGGAATCTCATGAAGATGGATCACAATGCTGTTTGTTTGTTACCAGAGAGATCTTAGAATGTGCTGGGGGCTAAGGGGCTGTGCATAATTCATATACCCCGACCCTTGACACAAGTTGAAGAGCACGAATTCCATCTGGGGACAGGAGATATTCTATTGTGGGGTTCAGGGACCAATCTTCTGACTCAGGACCATTGACTTGGGTGTCTTCCTGGATGGAGGTGATCAGGGTGTTGCACACTGTGCATTTGTGTCCAGAGTGGCCTCCAATATTGGACGGGGCTCAGGGGACTTGCAGGTCTCTCCTAATCTGGAGGGTTTGGGCAACTGTGATGGACACAGTTTCATTGGGGATAGCAGGATCTTTCCTGTGGTGTGGCTACAGAGACCCATCATAGAGGGCATGTGAGCCATGGTTTTGGGAAAGAAGTCTGCAAACACAAACTTGGGGTAGGGTTAATGGCGAGGTGATCACAGGCCCAATGCATAGGTCTGTAGGGCAGCTCGTCTGGAACTGTAAACCAGGTGATTCGAAGGTGGTAGCACAGTCTCTTGTATCTGGATTGTGTGTCCAGGATGGCCTCGGAATGAAGGTGTGGTCTTATGGAGCCCTGGGAGATTTTTCCTCTCTACGCATCCTGGCAGCTCCTAATAGTTTTCTCAGGGGAGGGAAGAGTGCTGTTTTCCATCATAGGGGTGCTTCAAAACAGAGATTCCAGAGACGGGCTCTGGTTATGTTGGCATGGAAAATCCCACGAAGTGTTAGGATTTGGTCCTAAGGGCATACCAGGCCTGCGATGCGGGACCCTGCAGAAACAACTGAGAGCATTTGTTTGAATGCATGCTAAGGTTGAGGGACACAATGCCTGCTTTGGCCCAGGCGGCCCTTATGATTGGGCGTTGTCTCATTGGCCATGCACCTGGTTCTAATTCTGAGGGTTGGGCACCCATAGCAACAGCCAGGCTTCCTGCCATGGGAAAGGAGGAGTTCTCAATTGTGCTTCAGGTTCCCCCACTGGTAGGGATTCCAGCAAAGGTCTGGGATAGTTGCCGGAATACCAAGGATGGGTAGAGATGACTGGGCCATGGCCAGTCCCACATGCTGGATAAGGGCCCCACACTCTGGGTGGCTGACACGAGGTTGGGGCTCAGGCTCTCTCAGACACAGCGCTAGTGGCCAGCGCAAAGTATAAATCGGGGTTCCCTCGAGGGCCAAGTAGATTGATCTTCATGGGGAGTTTCTGGGCAGACTCACCAGGCCCTTCTTCTTTCTATGGGGAAGGCAGAATGTTGCGTTTTGTCTCCCTAATTCCCTCTCAAGAGGACTTGCAGTCCAGTAAGGTGAGGATGGAATTGTAAACCCAAACTATGCAAGAATACAGTGTCAAGTGAAAGGTATTTCCAGTGTGCGTGACTGATTCGAATATCCAGCACCTGAGTAAGAGCAGATGTCAGATGTTTGCTCATGCTGGAATTTGTGTCTATGATGACTAACAAATGGAGGGTTGGCATCAAGAGAATGTGGAGGACTTCCCAGGCTGGGGCTTGTGAGATGCTCCAAACAACCAAGGTTTCCTTCAACCTGACAGGAGCAGTCTTATTTGTTTGCTCTAGGGTTCCCTATGTGGAATTTTTGTGTAGCAGAGAACTACCTCTTGGATGCCTAGAAAGCACACGTCCATTGACCTTTGTACCTGAGGAACATGGCAGATTCGTTTCATGGCTCTTGGGCAAAGTACCAACACCTTGAGTTGGCATCAAGTCTCAGGAAGTTGGGTCACAATGCTGGTTTGTTACCAGGGAGATCATAGAAGGTGCTGGGGCTAATGGGTCATGCAGGATCCATCTACCCTGAAAGTTGGACATAGATCCAAGAGCACATTTTCCTTCTGGAGACAGGAGATGTTCTGTTGTGGGAATCAGGGACCACATGTTGTATCATAACTTGGTATTCCAGAACAGGACTCTGAGAACAGATGTCTGAAGACCCAATCTAGGGTTCCAGTGAAGTCCTAGGGGCATGTCAGGTTCAATCATCTGACTCAGAACCATTGACTTGGATTTCTGCCTCGATGGAGGTGCTCAGGGTGTTTCAGACTGCACGTTTGCATCCAGAGCAACCTCCAATATTGGGGTGGGTTCAGGGGCCTGGCAGGTTTCTCCTAATCTGGAGGGTTTGGACAACCTGATGGGCACAGTTTTCTTGGGGATGGCAGGAACTTTCCTGTGATGTGGCTTGAGGGACCACATCTTGGTGGGCATGTAAGCCATGGTTTTGGGAGAGAAGTCGGCAAACACAAACTGGGGTTAGGGTTAGTGTCGAGATGATCACAGGCCCAATGCATAGACATGGAGGGCAGCTGGTCAGGAAATGTAAATAGGATGACTCGAAGGCGGTAGCAAAGACTTTTCTCTCTGGATTGTGTGGACAGGATGGCCTCGGAATGCAGGTTTGTTTTCATGGGTCCATGGGAGATTTTTTCTCTCTAAGGATCCTGGCGGCTCCCAATAGTTTGGTGCCTTTCTCAGGGAAGGGAAGAGTGCTGTTTTCCATCTTAATGGTGCCCCAAACAGGGATTCTGAGACGGACTCTGGGTCTGGGCACCTGGAAAATCCCACCAAGGGTTAGGATTTGGGCCTAGGGGCATACCAGGCCTGCAATACTGGTACTGGAGGAGCAACTGAGAGTGTTTGTTTGAAAACATGCTCAGGCTGAGGATCACCATGCCTGCCTGTGCCCATGTCGGCCCTCAGGAGTGGGCATGGTCTCCTTGGCCATGCAGCTGGCTCCCACGCTGAGGGTTGAACAACCAATATTCCTGCCATGGGGAAGGAGGTGTTCTCTATTGTGTTTCAGGTTCGCCATTGGCAGGAATTCCAGCAAAGTTTGGGGGACAGATGACTGGATACCAAGGATGGGTACAGATGATGGCCCAGGGCCATGGCCGATCTCTCATGCTACATATGGGCCCTCAACTCTGGGTGGCTGACACGAGGTCGGGGCTTAGACTCTGTAAGACACAGCACTAGTGGTCAGGGAAATCTATTAATCAGGGTTGCCTCGTGGTCTGAGTAGATTGATCCTCATGTGAGGTTTCTGGGCAGAACAACACGTCCTTCTTCTTTCTATGTGGAAGGCAGAATACTGCGTTGTGGCTCCAGAATTCCCTATCAAGAGATATTGTGGACCAGTGTGGTGAGGATAGAATAGTAATACAAAGCTATGGTTAAGTTCAGTGAAAAGCAAAAGGCAGTTCCAGTGTGCAGCTGCCGTTTCGAATATCCAGCACCTGAGTAAGGGTGGATGTCAGATGTTTGCTCACACTGGAGTTTGTGTCTGTGATTACCCACAAATGGAAGGGTGGCGTCAAGAGGCCATGGAGGATTTCCCATGCTGGGGCTTGTGAGATGCTCCAAATAGCAAAGTTTCTTTCTACCGGACAGGAGAAGTCTGGTTTGTTTTCTCTGGTTTCTCCATGTGGAAAGTTTTGTAGCAGAGAACGCCACAGGGATGCCTGGAAATCACCCCTCCATTGACCATTGCAGCTGAGGAACATGGCAGGTGCATTCTGGTGGCTCTGGGGCAATATATCGAGACCTTGAGTTGACATGGAGTCTCATGAAGATGGGGCACAATGATGGTTTGTTACCAGGAATATCATAGAATGTGCTGGTTGCTAAGGGGTCATTCAGGATCCAAATACCCTAAGGGTATGACACAATTCCAGGAGCATGGCTTCCTTTTTGGGGAGGACATATTCTGTTCTGTGGCTCAGGGACTATATATTTTATCATAAGTTGATATTCCAGAGCAGGCCTCTGATGACAGATACCTGTAAACCTAATCTAGTGTGCCAATGAAGTCCTCGGGGCATGTCAGGTTCAATCTTCTGACTCAGGAGCATTGACTTGGGTGTCTGCCTGTATGGAGGTGATCAGGGTGTCTCAGACTGTGCATTTGTGCCCAGAGCGGCCTCCATTATTTGGCTGCGCTCAGGGGCCTTGCAGGTTTCTCCTAATCTAAAGGTATCGGGCAAAAGTGATGGGCACAGTTTCCTTGAGGATCTCATGCACAGTCTTGTGGTGTGGCTTCAGATGCCAGAACCTGGAGGTCATGTGAGCCATGGTTTTAGGAAGGAAGTCTGCAAACACAAACTCAGTTTAGGTTAATGGCAAGGTGATTGCAGGCCCAATGCATAGACCTGGAAGGCAGCTCGTCAGGAACTGTAAATCCGATGACTCAAAGGTGATAGCACATGATATGTATCTGGATTGTATGTCCAGGATGGCCTCGGAATGCAGGTGTGTTCTCATGGGTCTATGGCAGATTTTTCCACTCAAGGATCCTGGTGGCTACCAAGAGTTTGGTGACTATCTCGGGGAAGGGAAGAGTGCTGTTTTCCATCTTAAGGGTCCCCCAAAATAGGGATTCCAGAGATGGGCTCTGTGTCTGGGCCCCTGTAAAATCCCACCAGGGTTAGGATTTGGGCCTAGGTGTGTACTAGGCCTGCAATTCGGGGTCCCAGAGATGCAATTGAGAGCGTTTGGTTGAAAGCATGCTCAGGCTGAGGTCACAATGCCTGCTTGTGCCCGGGGAAGCCATCATGAGTGCACATGGTCTCCTTGGCCATGGAGCTGCCTTCCACTTTGAGGGTTGAGCAACTATCCCAACTGTCAGAATACCTTCCATGGGGAAGGAGGAGTTCTCTATTGTGCTTCAGGTTCTCCCAATGGCAAGGATTTCAGCAAAGGTGTGGGTACAGATGCCTGAATACCAAGAATAGAAGAGAAGACAGACTTGGGCCATAGCTGGTCTCACATGCTGGATATGGGCCCTGATCTCTCCGTGGCTGAAACTAGGTCCTGGCTCCGGCTATGTCAGACACAGCACTAGTGCCCAGGGCAGCCTATGAATCAGGGTTCCGTCTAGCACCGAGAAGATTGACCATCATATGGAGTTTCTGGGCAGACTCTCCAGGCCCTTTTTCTTTCTATGGGGAAGGCAGAATATTGTGTTGTAGCTCCAGAATTCCCTCACAATAGGGCTTGTGGACCAGTAGACTGAGGATGGAATTGTAAACCCAAGCTATGGCTTAATTCAGTCAAACTAAAGGCAGTTCCAGTGTGCAGCGATCGAATTGAAATCCAGCACCTGAGTAAGGGCGGATGTCAGATGTTTGCTCATGCTGGAGTTTGTGTCTATGATGACTGACAAATGGAGTGGTTGGCTTCAAGAGGAAATGGAGGATTTCCCACGCTGGGGCTTGTGAGATGCTCCAAACAGAAGGTTTCCTTCTACCGGACAGGGACATTCTGTTTTTTTGTCTCAAGGGTCCCAGCCAATTGCAAATTTTGTGTAGCAGAGCACCCCCGTATGGTTGCCTGGAAACCACACCTCCACTGACCATTGCAGCTTAGGAACATGGCAAGTTCATTCTGGTGGCTCTGGGGCGAAGTTCTAAGGGCTTATTTCTACATGGAATGTCATGAACATGGGTAACAATGCTGTTTTGTTACCTGGGAATTCTTAGCCTGTCATCTGTACACATCCTTGGTATTAAGGCAACTTTCCACAGACCTTTCCTGTAACCCTGCCAATGGGGGAACCTGAAGCACAATAGAGAACTCCTCTTTCCATTGCAGGAAGCCTGGCTGTTGCAATGGGTGTCCAACCCTCAAAGTGGGATCCAGCTATATGGCCAATGAGACTACGCCCTCTCCTGAGGGCCCCCCTGGGCACAAAGAGGCATGATGACCCTCAGCCTGAGCATGCTTTCAAACAAGCCCTCTCTGTTACACCATTAGGATCCTGCATTGCAGGCCTGGAATGCCCCTAGGCCCAAATCCTAACACTTGGTGGGATATCCGGGCACCCAGACCCAGAGCCCGTCTCTGGAATCCCTGTTTTGGCATAAGCCTAAGTTGGAAAACAGCATTCTTCCCTGTTTTGGAGCACCCCTAAGATGGAAAAGAGCACTCTTTTCTTCTCTGAAAAACCACCAATCTATGGAGATCCACCAGGATCCTTAGAGAGGAAAAGTCTCCCATTGAACCATGAGACCACGTCTACATTCAGAGCCCATCCTGGACACACAATCCAGATAGAAAAGCCTGTGCTACCAGCTTTCAGTCACCCTAATTACAGTTCCTGACGTGATGCCTTCTAGGTCTATGCATTGGACCTGCGATCACCTTGCCACTATCCCTGACCCAAATTTGTGTTTGCAGACTTCCCTCCCAAAACCATGGCTCTCATATCCTCAAGGAGGTGGTCTCTGAAGCCTTACCACAGGACTGGGCCTGCCATCCCCAAGGAAACTGTGCCCATCACAGTTCCCCAAAGCCTCCAAGTTAGGAGAAACCTGCAAGGCCCCTGAGCCCACCCCAATAGTGGAAGTGGCTCTGGATGCAAATGCACAGTCTGAAACACCCTGATCACCTACATCCAGTCAGACAACCATATCAATGGTCCTTAGTAAGAAAATTGAACCTGATGGGCACCAAGGACATCATTGGATCTCTAGATTAGGTTGCCAGCATCAATCCTCAGAGGCCTGTTCTTGAATACCAAGTCAGGATACAACATATGTACCCTGAGCCACAAAACAGAACATCTTCTCTCCCAAGATGGAAACTGTGCACATCGACCTGTGCCAAACCCTCAGCGTGGCCCATAGCCACCAATACATTCTAAGAACTCCCTTATAACAAACCAGTTTTGGGACACATCTGTAAGAGATTCCAAGTCAACTCAAGGCCTTGGTACTTGGCACCAGAACCACCAAAACGAACCTGTCATGTTCCTCAGCTGCAATGGTCATTGGACGTGTGCTTTCCAGTCATCCATGCGGGAGGGCTCTGCTACGCAAACTTCCACTTGAGGTACCCTGGAGGAAAAAAAAAACAGACTCCTCCTGTCCATTAGAAGGAAACCTTGTTGTTTGGAGCATCTCACAATCTTAAGCGTGGGTAATCCTCCATTGCCTCCTGAAGCCACCCCTCCATTAGTCGTCATCCTAGACACAAACTCCAGTGTGAGCAAATATCTGACATCTGCCCTTACTCAGGTGCTGGATATCTCGTATAAGCTGCTGCACATTGAAACTGACTTCCGCTTGGCACTCAATTTAAGCATAGCTGGTGTTTACAATTGCATTCTCACCCTATTTGTCCCCAAACCCTCTTGATAGGGAATTCTGGATCCATAAGGCAGCATTCTGCCTACCCCACAGAAAGAAGTGCTTCGTGAGTCTGGCCAGAAACCCTACATGAGGATCAATTTACTCGGCCCTGGAGAGAACCCCAATATATAGACTTCTCTGGCCACTAGTGCTGTGTCTGACACAGCCTGAGCCCAGACCTCGTGTCAGCCACCCAGAGAGCGGGGCCCATATCCAGCATGTGAGAACGGCCATGGCCCAAATCTGTCATCTCTATGCATCCTTGGTATTCAGGCATCTGTCCCCAGACATTTGCTGTAATCCCTGCCTATGGGGGAACATGAAGCACAATAGATATTTTCTCCTTCCCCATGGCTGGAAACCTGGCCATTGGAATGTGTGTCCATCCCTCAGTGTGGGAGCCAGAAAATGGACAATGGGACCACGCCCACTCCTGAGGGCCACCCTGGGCACAAACAGGCATTGTAATGCTCAGCCTGAGCATGCTTCCAAACAAGCCCTCTCAGTTGCACAACCAAGATCCTGCATTGCAGGCCTGGTCTGCCCATAAGCCCAAATCCCAACCCTTGGTGGGATTTTCCAGGCGCCTAGACCCAGAGCCCATCTCTGGAATCTCTGTTTTGGGGCACACCTAAGATCGAAAATAGCAGTCTTCCCATACCAAAAAGTCATCAAAATATTGGGAGCCGCCTGTATCCTTAGAGGAAAAATCTCCCATTGACCCATGAGGCCACAGCTACATTCTGACGTCACCCTAGACACACAATCCAGATATAAAAGCCTGTGCTTCCGCCTTCGGGTCATTCCAGTTACTGTTCCTGACGAGTAGCCTTCCAGGTCTACACATTGCCCTGCGATAACCTAGCCACTAAACCTAACCCAAGTTTGTGTTTGCAGACTTCCCTCCCAGAACCATGGCTCACATGCCCTCCAGGGTGGAGTCTCTGGAGCCACACCACAGGACTGTGCTTGCCATCCCCATGGAAATTGTGCATGTCAGTTAACCAAACCCTCCAGAGTTGGTTGAAACATTCAAGGCCCCTGTGGCCACCCCAATATTGGAGGTTACTCTGGACATAAGTGCACAGTCTGAAACTCCCTGATCACCTACATCCTGGCAGACACCCAAGTCAACTGTCCTAAGTCTGAAGATTGAACCTCTCATGCCCCTGGGACTCATTGGAGCCCTAGATTAGGTTGTCGGGCATCTGTCTTCAGAGGCCTGTTCTTGAATAGGAACTTATGATACGGCATGTGGTCCCTGAGCCACAAAACACTACATCTCCTGTCCCCAGAATGTAACCGTGCTCTTCGACCTGTGTTAAACCCTCAGGGTAGGAGAAACCTGCAGGCACCTTAGCCACCAACACATTCTAAGATCTACCTGGTAAAAAAAAACCAGCATTGTAACCCATCTTCAAGAGATTCCATGTCAACTCAAGACCTTGGTGCTTCGCCCCAGAAGCACCGTAAAGAACCTGCATGTTCCTCAGCTGCATTGGTCAATGGAGGTGTGCTTTCCAGGCATCCATGTGGAAGGGCTCTGCTACCCATACTTTTCACATGGGGGGCCCTGCAGAAAACATACCAGACTCTAACTGTCCAGTAGAAAAAACAACCTTGCTGTTTGGAGCATCTCACATGCATCAGCCTCTTGATGCCACTCCTCCATTCGGTCATCAGAGACACAAACTCCAGTGTGCGTAAACATCTGAAATCCACCTTTACTCAGGTGCTGGATATTTCATTTGTTGGCCACGATAGATACAAACTCTATCATGAGCAGACATCTGACCCTCGCCTGTACTCAGATGCTGGAGATCTCGAGAAAAACCACTGCACATTGGAACGGCCATGTTCTCGGCACTGAGATTAAGCATAGATTGTGTTTTCTGCCTTCTGTTCTCACACTCCTCGCCTTCAAGTCCCCCATATTGGGAATTTGGGAGCCACAATGCAGCCTTCTGCCTGCCCACCAGAAAAAAGAGGTGCCCTATGGGTCTGTGTGAAACTCCATATAAGGTTCCACCAGCACAGCCCTCTATAGCACCACAATATCATAGGCCACCTTGTGAACTAATGCTCTGTCTGACACAGCTCGAGCCCCGACCTCCTGGTAGCCACCTAGATAGTGGGACCCATATCTGGCAGGTGTGACCTTCCTTGACCTGAGTCCTTCATCTCAAACCAACCTGGTTATTCACGTACCAGTCCCAGAACATAGCTCAAATTACTGTGCATGGGGGAATCTGAAGCACAAAAGAGTACTCCTCCTTCCTCATAGAAGGAAAATTAAATGTTGATATGGTGGTCCAACCCTCATATTGGGATCCAGGTGCATGGAACAAGAGCCAATGCCCACTCAGGATGGGCATCTGGGCACAAACAGGCATTGTGACCCTTACCCTGAGACCCATTTCCAACAAGTCTCCATGGGAGCTGAACCAAAGCCCCACAGAGCCAGGCAGTCAAGCCCCTAGGCCCAAATACTAAGCCTTTGTAGGGTTATCCAGGCACAGGGACCTATAACCCATCTCTGGAATCCCTGTGTTGACGGAAACCCTGAAACAGTAAACCACGCTCTCTCCTTCCCAGTGAGACACCAAACTCTTGGGTGCTGGGCAGAATCCCCAGAGAGGTAGAATATTCCATGGACACATGAGGACACCCCACCATTCCAAGGCCATCCTAGACACAATCCAGACAGAAAAGCCTTTGCTCCTGCCTCCCAGCCACACGAATTTCAAATCCTGAGGAGCTGCCCTCAGCTTCTGCAGATCGGGGCTGCCATCACCTCCCTCCTAATTGATACACAATTTTGTGTCTGAAGACTTTGGTCCCAGAGCCCTTAACCACATTCCCTGCAGGATGGGGCTGACAGAACCACACTACATCACTGGGCCTGATCTCTGGATGAAATTCTGCCGTCTCAGTTGCACAAACCCTCCAGATTGGGAAAAGCCTGCAAGGCCCCTGAGCCCACCCCAATTTCATAGGCCACTCTGGAAAAAATGCACAGTCTGACACAGCCTGAGCATCTACCTCCAGGAAGACTCACATGTCAAAGTCCCTAAGTCCGAAGGTTGAGGATGACATGCCCCTACAACCTCATAAGAACCCTAGCCTAGATATTCAGGCCTCTGTGCCCAGAGGCCTGGTCTTGAAATCCAACATATGATCCGACATGTGGTCCCTGAGCCATACAAGAGAACCCCTCCTGTCCCGAGAAGGGAACCTGGCTCCTGGGAACTGGGTCTAACCCTTAGGTAGGAGAATCCTGCATGGCCACAGACCCACAACCACATTCTTTTTTTTAATATAGATTTTATTTATTTATTTGACAGAGAGAAATCACAAGTAGGCATAGAGGAAGGCAGAGAGAGAGAGAGGAAGAAGCAGGCTCCCTGCTGAGCAGAGAGCCCGATGCGGGACTCAATCCCAGGACCCTGAGATCATGACCTGAGCCGAAGGCAGCGGCTTAGCCCATTGAGCCACCCAGGCACCCTCACCACCACATTCTAAGGTCTCCCTGGACACCAAGCAGCATTGTGACTCATTAGACTGAGAACATCCGTCAACTTAGATCACTTGGAAATTTGAACAAAAACCAGCAGATCAAGCCTGCAATGTTCCTCAGCGGCAATGGTCATGCAAGGAACTTCCCAGGCCCCCATTCAGAGACCTCTGCTGTCGAATCTTTCTATATGGGGGACCCTGGAGCCTTGTAAGCGGACTTCCCCTGTCCCACAGTAGGACACCTTGCTGTTTGGAGCAGCTCACAAGGTCCTGCTTGGGAAAATCTCCAATAATTCTTGAGGCCACCCCACAATTCGTTGACCATCATGGATGCAAACCCAGCGTGAGCAGACATCTGACCCTCGCCCATACTCAGGTGCTGGAAATCTCGAAACAACCACTGCACAATGGAATGGTCCTGTGGTCGGCACTGAGCTTATCCGTGGCTTGTGTTTTCAGACTTCTGTCTTCACACTTCTCGCCTAAAAGCCCTCCATATTGGGAATTCTGAAGCCACAGTGCAGCTTTCTGCCTGCCCACCAGAAAGAAGAAGTGCCCTATGGGTCTTCGCAGAAACCCACATGAGGATCCTCCTGCACGGCCCTCAATGGCACCCCAATATAATAGACCGACCTCTGCATAAATTGTCTGTCTGACACCGCCTGATCCCCGACCTCCTGTCAGCCACCCAGATAGTGGGCCCCATATCCTCCAGGTGGGTCCAACCTTGGCCCGAGGCCATCATCTTGAAGCAACCTGGATATTCAGGTACCTGTCCCAGACTTAGCTCAAATTCCTGCCCATAGGGGACTCGGAAGCACAAAAGAGTGCTCCTCCTTCCCCATGGCCAGAAAACTGAATGTTGAGATGGCTGTACAACCCTGAGTGGGAACCAGGTGCATGGTCCATGAGACCACGCCTACACAGGATGGGCAGCTGGGCACAAACAGGCATTGTGACCCTCAGAATGAGACCCCTTTCCAAAGATCCCCCTTGGGATCTGGACCAGGAACCCAAATCGAAGCTTTGGTTAAGTTTTCCCAGTGTCTGGACCCAGAACCCATCTCTGGAATCCCTGTTTGGACAGGATCCCAGAGATGGAATACAGTCTTTTCCTCTTCCCCAGAAAGAAATCAAACTCTTGGGTGCCAAGCAGAATCACCAGAGTGGAAGAATATCCCATGGACACATGAGGTCACCCCTCCATTCAGTGGCCATCCTGGACACAAAATCCAGAGAGAAAAGCCTGTGCTCCTCCCTCCCAGCCACCTGAATTTCAAATCCCGAGGAGCTTCCCTCAGGGTCTTCAGATTCGGACTGCCAACACCTCACTCCTATCTCTTATCCGAGGTTGTGTCTAAAGTCTTTGGTCCCAAAGTCCTGACACACATGACCTCCAGGATGGGGCCTCGAGAAACACATGACATCACTGGCCCTGCTCTCCTGAGGAAACCCTGCCCATCTCAGTTTCCCAAAATGTCCAGATTAGGAGAAAACTGCAAGGCCCCTGACTGCACCCCAATATCATAGGCCACTCTGGAAAAAGTGCACAGCCTGACACAGCCTCAGCACCTACCTCCAGGATGACATGCAGGCCAATGGCACTTAGTCCGAAGATTGAAACTTCCATGGCCCTAAAACCTCATCAGAACCCTAGCTTATGTTTTGAGGTCTCTCTCCCTAGAGGTCTGTTCTGGAAATTCAAGCATATGGTCCAACCTGTGGTCCGTGAGCCATACAAGAGCACACCTCCTGTCCCAAGAAGGAAACCTGGCTCCTGGGTACTGGGTCTAATCCTAAGGATAGAGAATCCTCAATGGTCAGAGAGCCGCCACCACATTCTAAGGTCTCCCTGGACACCAAGCAGCATTGGGACCTGTTAGACTGAGAACTTCCAACAACGCAAATCACTTGGAACTTGGAATCAGTGTCATTGGTTCAAGCTTACCCTGTTCCTCAGCTGCAATGGTAACACGAGATTGGCTTCCCAGGCCTCCATTCAGAGAGCATTGCTATCGAATCTTCCATATGGGGGACCCTGGAGCCCTGTAAGAAGTCTTCTGCTGTCCCTTAGTAGGACACCTTGATGTTTGGAGCAGCTCACAAGCTCCAGCTTGGAAAAACCTCCAAGAATTCTTGAGGCCTCCCCACCATTTGTTGGCCATCATGGATACAAACTCCAGCGTGAGCAGACATCTTCCCCTCGCCCAGGTGCTGCAGATCTCGAAACAACTGCTGTACATTGGAATAGACATGTGCTCGGCACTGAGCGTAACCGTAGCTTATGTTTTCATACTTCTGTCCTCACACTCCTCACCTGCAAACCCTCCAACTTGGATATTCTGGAGCCGTAATGCAGCCATCTGCCTGCTCACCAGATAGAAGAAGTGAAAAAAGGGTCTGTGCAAAAATCCCCCATGAGGATCCAGTTGCACAGCTCTCAAAAGCACCCCAATATCATAGGCCGAACTCTCCACGAATGTTCTGTCTGACACAGCTCAAGCCCGAGCTCCTGACAGCCACCCAGAAAGCAGGCCTCATTTTCTGCAGGTGGGTCCTGCCTTGGCCCGAGGACCTCATCTCAAAGTGAACTGGGTATTCAGGCACCTGTCCCAGAACTTAGCTCAAATTCCTGCCCATGGGGGAACCTGAAGCATAAAAAAGTACACCTCCTTCCCCATGGCAGGAAAACTGAATGTTGAGATGGCAGTCCAACCCTCAGAGTGGGAGCCAAGTGCATAGCCCATGAGGTCACACCCACTCAGCATGGGCATCTGGGCAAAAACAGGCATTGTGACCCTCAGAATGAGACCCATTTCCAACAAGAACACTCGGGAGCTGTACCAGGAAAACATAGAGCAGGACCCTAGGCCCAAATCCTAAGCCTTGTTGCGGTGATCCAGGCTCCAGAACCCAGGACCCATCTCTGGAATGGCTGTTTGGACGGGATCCCTGACTCAGAAAACTGAGCTCCTCCCATCCCCCAGAAATACACCAAACTCTTGGGTGCCGAGCAGAATTCCCAGAGAGGTAGAATCTCACATGGACCCATGAGGCCACCCCTCCATTTCGTGGCCATCATAGACAAACAAGTCAGACAGAAAAGACTGTGCTCCTGCCTCACAGCCGTCCGAATTTCATATCTGGAGATGCTTCGCTCAGGGTCTGCAGATTGGGTCTGCCATCACCTCGAGCTTAACTCTTACCCGAGTTTGTGTCTGAAGACTTTGGACCCAGAGTCCTGACCCATATGCCCTCCAGGATGGGGCCTCCAGGAACACACAACAGCACTGGGCCAGCTCTCCCAAGGATTGTCAGCCTGTCTCAGTTTCCCAACCCACCAGATTAAGAGAAAATTGCAAGGCGCCTAATACCACCCCAATTCCATAGGAAGCTCCAGAAAAAATGCATAGTCTGACACAGCCTCAGAATATACCTCCAGGAAGACACCCAGGTCAATGGGAAGGGATGAAATGGCCTAACCCATGGCAGGTTCGATGTGCTGGGTGTGAAGCCAACTGTCTCAATGTCTCTCACAAGGTCTGGGCTCAGGCTATGTAAGACAGAGCATAGTGTTTAGGGTAGCCTATGCAATTGGGGTGTTGCCGAGGGCTGAGCAGGTTGATTTTCATTTGGGGTTTCTGAGCAATGCCATAGACAATGTTTTTCTTTGGGGGGCAGGCAGAGTGCTTCGTTCTGGAACCAGAATTCCGAATCATGAGGGCTTTTGGGCCAGGAGTGCTAGGGTAGAGTCTGAAAACAAAAGATAGGGTGAGGTGGGGAGCAGGCCCACTCTTTAAAGGCTGAAAGGATATCTCATGCATCTGAAGTCAGGCTGAGGATCAGACATTGCCTGAGGTTGGATTGTGCCTTTGATGGCACCTTCATGAAGCAGGTGCCTCATGAGGCCAACGAAGTTTTCCCACGCTGAGTTTGGAGGTTGCCACAAACCACAAGGTTTCCTTCTGCGAGACAGTCGAGTCCTGTTGAATGGCTCCAGTACATACCATACGGAAGGACTGAAGAGGAGGGTTCAAAGGATGGATCCCTGAACAACATGCCTCGCATTCCCTTTGGCCATTAACGACAAGATATGTTTGTTCTGCTGGCTCTGGGGCAAGCTAACCAGTGGGCTGAGTTGAAATGGCCTCTCCTGAGGATGCGTCATAATGTGGGTTTCTGTCCATGGAGACCTTGGAATGTGATGGTTGTACTGTGGCCCTGCGGAATTCTCCGACCAGAAGGGTTTGATACAGATCCTGTAAGAAAGCACTCCATGTGGAGACGAGAGAGGTTTGGTTTGGAGCCTCAGAAAAACCTAATATGCTGGTATAAGAAACCAGTCCTCTGAGGACAGACACATGAAAACTAAAGCTAAGGTTCATATTAGGGCCTAAGGGCCTGTCCATTTCAATCTTCTGTCTCTGGGGACACTGTCTGAGAGTCTAAGTGGTGATAATGGCTCAGCTGGTGTCAGAGTGCCCCTTTTAGTCCAGGGCAGCCTACACTATCAGGATGGGTCAGGGGCCTTGGAACTTTTCCCTAACCTGTAGGGTTGTGGTCAATGGATTGGGCACACTTTCCTTGGAGATGGCAGGCACAATCTTTCACTGTGGCTCCAGATGCCCTAGCCTGGAGGGTGTGTGGGTCCAGGCTGTGGCACATAAGTCTGAAAACAAAAACTCAGCTTATGAGTGGCGCCGAGGGTATGGCAGGCCGGATGTACAGATAAAGAGTGAGCCTCTTGGCTTGTGAATCAAGGGCGAGATTCCTTCAGGCTTTTGTCTCTGGATGCGTCCAGGATAGCCGTGGATTGTAGGGGGTGGCCTCAGTGACTGTGGACGAGTAACCTCTCTGGGGATTTGTCCCAGCTAACAGGAGTTTGGGGTCATTTTGTGGGAAGGGTGGAGTCCTGTTGTCTGGCTCATGTGTCTCTCCAAGAAAGTGATTCCAGAGCAGAGCCCCAAGAACAGGGGGGAGACTGGAAAACTCAAACAGTGGTGAGGATTGGGTGTATAGGGGCTTGGCACGCCCCACATGAGGGCTCTTGGTCAAGGCCCTGACAGGCCTTTCTTTGATATTGGGCTCATGCTGAGGGTCACAGAGTGAATTTGTGCCCAAGGCAGCACTCAAGTTTGGGCGTGGTTTCAGGGGAAATGAAGGTTTCTCCCACCCTGAAGGTGTGACTCCATGCCAAGAGCAAGCCTTACAGCCATGGGGAAGAAGGAGTTCTGATTTCTGCTTCAGATGCCCAACTGTGTGGGGAATTGATATAATATCTGGGTTTAGATATCGGAAAACCAAGGTTAGGAAGAGATAACGGCATAAGACCATGGCGTGTCAGAAGTGCTAGGTGTGTGGCCAGCTGTCTCTTGCCTGTCTGGACGTCTGGCATCAGGCTGTGAAAGGCAGAGCATTAGTGCCCAGAGCAGCCTATCAAATCTGAGTGCCGTCGAGGCAAGAGCAGGTTGATCCTTATCTGGGTTTTATGGAAAG